>NC_041217.1:3990501-3992720 GCF_002837175.3 Physeter macrocephalus | reverse complement strand
CACAAAGCACCGAGCTGATCTCCCTGTGCTATGCGGCTGCTTCCCACTAGCTGTCTATTTTACATTTGGTAGTGTATATATGTCCATGCCACTCTCTCACTTCGTCTCAGTTTACCCTTCCCCCTCCCCATATTCTCAAGTCCATTCTCTAGTAGGTCTGCGTCTTTATTCCCGTCTTGCCCCTAGGTTCTTCATGACATTTTTTTTTTTTTTAGGTTCCATATATATGTGTTAGCATACGGTATTTGTTTTTCTATCTCTGACTTACTTCACTCTGTATGACAGACTCTAGGTCCATCCACCTCACTACAAATGACCCAATTTCGTTCGTTTTTATGGCTGAGTAGCAATGGAATATTTTCCATTGTATATATGTGCCACATCTTCTTTATCCATTCTTCTGTCGATGGACACTTAGGTTACTTCCATGTCCTGGCTATTGTAAATAGAGCTGCAACGAACATTGTGGTACATGACTCTACAAAGGAAATATTTGAAAGTGCAACTCTGACTTGTCTCTAGAATAGATGCCTTCATTGATATCACCCATAGTTTCTAAGAGTAGAGCCTCCTACCTCCAGCTGTGTTTCTGGTGGCATGATAGTGTCAAGTTGACTATCTTGTAGCATAGTTAATAAACATGTCAACATGGGGCTTCCCTGGTGGCGCAGTGGTTGAGAGTCCGCCTGCCGATGCAAGGGACACGGGTTCGTGCCCCGGTCCGGGAAGATCCCACGTGCCACGGAGCGGCTGGGCCCGTGAGCCATGGCCACTGAGCCTGCGCGTCCGGAGCCTGTGCTCCGAAGCTGGAGAGGCCGCAACAGTGAGAGGCCCGCATACCGCAAAAAAAACAAAAAAAAAAACAAAAAAAAAACATGACAACATGTGTTTACACTTCAGTGTTTCACTGAAGCTTAAAAATAGTTGTTAGCTCTTGGATAATATAAAATATGGTGGTATCAAATAAGAACTTACCTGAATTTTTCATTATCAGACTTACATAATGCACACTCTTAAGTAACTAAGAATGCCTAAATATTCTTTTTTGAAGACCCTCTTTTACGATCCATTATGTTTTCCATGCATAGTTGTGACACTATTATTTATGCTTGGCTTTTCAAAATAGTTTCATCTAGATGAAGTTTTTAAAAATAGTCTACTGGGACTTCCCTGGTGGTGCAGTGGTTAAGAATCTTCCTGCCAATACAGGGGACACTGGTTCAATCCCTAGTCCGGGAAAATCCCACATGCCACGGAGCAACGAAGCCCGTGCGCCACAACTACCGAACCTGAGCTCTAGAGCCCACGAGCCATAACTACTGAGCCCACATGCTCTAGGTCCTGCATGCCACAACTGCTGAGCCCACGTGCTGCAACTACTGAAGCCTGCGCACCTAGAGCCTGTGCTCCGCAACAAGAGAAGCCACCACAGTGAGAAACCCGTGCGCTGCAACGAAGAGTAGCCCCCGCTCGCCACAACTAGAGAAAGCCCACGCAGAGCAGCGAAGACCCAATGTAGCCAAAACTTAAAAAAAAAAAAAAAAAAGTCGACTAAAATGTATATAACTCTTTTGGATCCATGTGTCTACTGGACTAAATATCTGTATTTTGAAAACCTGCAAAGATCTAACAGTAAATGTTTAAATTCTACGTGGTTTACATGAAGATTGGATCTGTAGTAACTGAGAAATAATTAACATTGTTTTGGGTCAAACAAAATAATCATGATCATTGCATCTACTATAATTTTAATCATTTGGTTTTGTATTTCATCCCCTAAGAGGTATATTATTTGATGTTGATATTTGTATTCTATGTAAATATTCTACTGTGTTATTATCAGTCATTGCTATGGTTTCTGTCACATGAGGAACATTCTCATTATTAGGCTTATAAAGTCTCCTGGGTGGTTCTCTGAACACCGTGATTGCCTTTTGCCAGAAGTGGAATCCTGTATATTGTGCCCTTGACAGTGTGCAGTTTCCCTCATTGCCCACACGCAGCTTGATTAATTACATGTTGTTCAGACCAGACATCAGTTTGGAATCCTTTGCAATGTTGGTATGGACATGCATTTCCATTTCTTCATGTTTACTAAAATCTGTAATAAATGCTATCCACCACTGCACCCATTCTTGTTTTTCAAATTATTATTGTTTTTATTCCCAAAGAGTTTTTTTTTTTTTTTTTTTTTTTGCGGTACGCGGGCCTCTCACTGC
>NC_041217.1:3974664-3990475 GCF_002837175.3 Physeter macrocephalus | reverse complement strand
CCGTGTCCCCTGCATCGGCAGGCGGACTCTCAACCACTGCGCCACCAGGGAAGCCCAAGAGTGTTGTTTTTTTTTTTTTTTTAACATAAATGTAATGCAGAGTCTTTGGAGACAGAATAAAGTAACTAAGGGATAGGATTATTTGTAACCACTTGTATGGTTTTTGTGTGTAATTGGTTCTCCTAAATTTCCTACTTGTAATGTGGTGTCATTTTATAAATGTTAAATTTCTTACTTGAGGTTGATAAATATCAACAGAATTTTAGTATTATATAATAGTCAAATT
Source organism: Physeter macrocephalus (assembly GCF_002837175.3). Classification (NCBI taxonomy): domain Eukaryota; kingdom Metazoa; phylum Chordata; class Mammalia; order Artiodactyla; family Physeteridae; genus Physeter; species Physeter macrocephalus. Next base: position 3,990,189 of record NC_041217.1, on the reverse strand, counting down.
GTATGTCCTGTACCTGGTTAGTAGAAAATACACTTCGTTTAAGAATTTTTTTTGCTTTAAAAATTTGTTTTGTTTTGTTTTGTTTTTGCGGTACGCGGGCCTCTCACCGTTGTGGCCTCTCCCGTTGCGGAGCACAGGCTCCGGACGCGCAGGCCCAGCGGGCACGGCTCACGGGCCCAGCCGCTCCGCGGCATGTGGGATCCTCCCGGACCGGGGCACGAACCCGTGTCCCCTGCATCGGCAGGCAGACTCTCAACCACTGCGCCACCAGGGAAGCCCTGTTTTGTTTTTTAAGTCATAGATTTTGGTTGACATGGAAGCAGAAGTGAAATTCATATCTTCTGCTTTCTGTAGACAGCATGTGTCTATGCTACATTTTGTTCAAAGCAGTAATTATGAAGACTTTTCCTTTTATTGTGGATTTGCCATATATATATTCAATATTCCAAATATTTCAAAATTTTACTTCTCTAAGGGCTTTCCATGTTCTATTTTCTGATCTTGAGAAATTAAAAAATATACTTTTTCTGGAATCTGGAGAAAAATAATGTAATGATTAGTATTTTATTTAAGAATTTGTAATATTTTGAAATAATTATATATAAGCTGTTAAATTCTAGCAGCAGTTAAATTTTGTATTGGTGAATTTTCTGTAATAACAAATAACAACTGCTGTAATATTAGATCATTATGTAATAATGACCAATTTATGTCCAAATAATACTTTGAGTTATTATTGGTGATTATTATTAGCATATAATTTTGAGCATAACGACTAATTTAAATGGATATGTAAACTGAGAACTCATAAATATTATTCTAACATTGTAAACAACAGATGGATGATATAAACTGCAATTTGAAAAATCAATTTACCCAGTGTACTCATACTCCAGCAAGAGATTTTTTAAAAAATTGACATATTTGCCAAGAAATACATCAGTCTAAAAAACAAAAAGCTGCACTTTGTTCAGAAGCAAAGGTAATTTTAGATGTTGTTAGATCAACTAGGTTTTCGATGGTTAATTCCAGTGTTGTAAGTCAAAGTAAAATGACATACATTTACCATATTGGAACAAGACGCTTTACTGCCATCTGCCAAAGAATTGTCACAATAAATGTAGAAACTGCCCATCCTTGGAATCAATAAAACTGTGATCATAGAAATAAAGAGTCCATGATGTAACTACCCTTAGATAAGTGCCCTTGTGCAGTGCAAAACCTGAACAACCATACATGACAGCCTTGTCCCAACCGCATGGAGAAGACAAATCTGTTAGCACCTGAGCTTTTCCAGCATTCATGACAGGTGAGCTACATTTGACATCTTCACTGTGGCACTATATTGCAGGACTAAAAAAGATAGAATTCTTGGCAGTGTTAAGCACTGGAAGTTGTGTCTATGCAGTACTGCTTTGGAAACACAAAGTCCGTAAGCTGGCAAGCTTTACTTTAATCATTATAAGCTGAAAAAGTTTGAATTTTTAAAATCTGTTTTGAGGGAAACTCTTTCCTTCCTTTTTTCCATTTGTGAACAAATTAGAGGTGGCTTAGAGTAGAGGAAATGTCTGCTCTTTGCTTGGGTGTGTCCTAGAGTCCAAGGTTCAAGCACTGGCCCTTCTGCATATGACTATTGGGTGTAGTTCACTCGTCTTCATGTGAGGTCGGGGTACCCCTGCTGGGCGACAATCCTACTTAGGAGGAAAAAATCCCACCATGAGGAGAACTGCCAGGTCGGTTTCCTATGAATGTAACAATCTGTCGAAATCATGGTTGTTGAATACAATTTGTTCAGTAGATATTGTTCAAATGAGATGGTAATGTAAAAAATATATGTATATATATTAATATACATATAAATGATAGGTATACAGTTTGAGAAATATACAGCAAGAAGGTGCTATTTACTGCATGAATGTATAGCACACCAGGCTAGGAAAAGAGAGATTAGGTACCTGAACAATGGCTCTCGTTTTCAGCTGCAGTCAAAACCCCCTGGGATCCACATTAAAGCTAGGTCTTCCTAAGCCTTCCTCCAGAGAGGTAGAGTCAATAGGTCTGGTGTTGTGCCCGGGAATCTGTATATTTTTAGAACTACAGAGGTGGTACTAATATCCATCCAGGAGACTGGATCTTCCTTTTTCCCATCTGCTTCTTCCAGCTCTCTTTTGTTCTGTGTCACAGAACAGTCTGCCCCTAAAAGCAGTCATTTAATGACCAAATGTCTACCATGTACATATCGTGAGCAGCATTATAGGAAATACAAATACAAATAAGATCCAGTTTTGAGGGAGGTTCGAATCTAGTAGGGGAGATAAAAACCTGAAAACAGTAAGGCTACAGGCAAAAGCATCACCCTCCTTGTTCCGTTTCCACCCAAGAAATCCGAGGTGCTTCTCCAAGTCCTGGTTGTTTTATTCTCTGTACAGTGTCATTGGCAGTGCTTCCTAGCTGACATTCAGAGATAAAGGAGCAAGTGAATTATTATGTGCAGGTTAAGGAAATTGAACACAATGATTCTTTGTTGTAAGGAAAAGGTAGGAATAATTCCTACCTTAAATTAATATGAATAGAGAGCTCTATTTTGGGATTTAAGATTTCATGGAGGCTTACTATGGGACCTTTCCATTATTGTTGTGGATATACTGTCTACGTTTATTTTAAAATATAAAAGTGCTATTTTTCTGAATTGATCTATAATTTATAAGGAACATCATTATACTTACAAAGATGGTATTATTATTCTGCATTCATCGTGTGAGAATGGTAGCTTAATGCTTATGGTAATTCCTTCCCTATTTCTCCACAACTGATTTATCACTTGTCTGACCCAACTTCTCGGTACACCATTGTTCCACGCTTTCCACGCCCCTCATTTCACAGAGGAGTGTTAATAATAGGGTATGTTATTCAGCTTTTCATTTACATGCTTCTGAGATGCCAGGCAGTATAATTAATCACCATCACAAATATTCTCATGTATATGCTTTATACATATATACTCTTTCTGGGTCACTGAACTAATAAAACAGCATATTCTAAGCATTGTTGCAAATCACAGCCTATGGCTACAAGGTAGTTAGTAAAATGCGTAAGGTAAACAGATTTGCAAGATAATTTTCCTTCAGGTGAAAATATAGGAAATCTTTTCAAAGAATGCATGTGCTAATAGAATCCAAAGTGACCATTCTGTGTTATGTTTAATAAATACTAGTGTTTCCATAGCTTTTAAATATTTATAAAATAGTTTTATAACAAAATTGGAGGAAAGATGGGACTCACCTTGTGCCCTTTTTCTCCAAATAAAGAAACGGGTAGCATATTACTTCTTAGTAGAAAATTTCATCTGGCCTAAGGTCAAGTAACCCACTAGATGTTAACCTATGACAAGAGCCACACTTGAAAGATTTTAAGTGAACTGTCTTCTCTCCAGCTGCATTGCCCTGGGTCTGTAGAACAGATGGATTTCTCAGAAGGAGGTGGGTTACAAAGTACATGTATTTTCTTACATTTCTTTGGGAAAGTTGTATCTAGGGAGCAACCCCAGAGACTTGGGCCCCTCGGAATCATTTTTTTCCCCCCATTCATGGCCCTGACTATAATCTGGGAAAGAGTTTTTTGTCTTGCAGATAAGAGGGACATATATGATACTCAGGATAAAACCCAGATCCCAAAGTGCCAAGGCTAGAGCAAGGATGTAGTCAGAAATCAGGATCAGAGTAATCAGATCGGTATCAGAAACACGGGAATCAGAATTTTAGGCTAGACAGAGGCGACAGAAAAATCGACGTGAGAAACATAGCTTGTTTGAATGATGTTTGCTGTTCATTCTCTCATTCACTCATTCATTCCTTCAGCAGACATCTGGGATCACCTATTCTGTGCGTGATCCTTCCCTGTATGGACCTGAAAGCGAGGGGTGTGGGAGGTGGGGTTGGAGCGGGGCAACGTCCAACCACTTTTTAACTGGATTAGATTCTGACAGGAGTCCTAGGTAGTCCGTGGTGCTCTAGAAAATGAGAACTTTAGGGCTAAGGGAACATGGGCTCCAAGAAACAAAGAGATGAGCTTAAAGGATAAATCGGGAATTGGCAGAACAGAAAAATGCATGAGATCTAACATCCAAGCTGGAGCCAGTACAAGTACGACGGGAGACCAGGTGATAGGGGGAGATGTGGAATGTTAGGTTAACACAGTGCGGCGTGAAGCCCAAAGGCTGGGAAGTCAGGCAAAATTCAAATCCCAGGTTCACCTTTTCCTAGCTACGTTATCTTGAACACATCAACCTCTTTGAGCCTCAGTTTTTTAAACTGTCATAAATAAATGATGCATAGTTAAAAAAAAATAAATAATGGGTAATAATATCTACCTAACAATGGGGTTGGGAGAACTTATTTTAGAATTTTGCTATTATGAAATTTATGACTTCATTCACATAACTACCTTTGAGTTATATTTTTGGAGTTTGTTATGACTTATACCCCAATGTTAAAATTGTGATATTAACCTGCTGTGTAATCAGGATTCCCATTAATAATGTCCATATGCATTCCATAGCATTTTTCTAAAGAATTTGGTCTAGGTTTCCCATTCTGGAAAATATTTACTTCCAGCATTTTATGAAATAACTAAATCTGAAAACAAATATAATGTCTCTCAGAAGAAATGAGTTGACTTTGTCACTAGGGGGAGACCTAGCCAGGTTTTGAAACTTGCCCCAACTTTGAGAGGAGAGAATCTTTTTCTTTCTTGGGCGTTCTCAGGAGATAAGAGAAGTGATGATGTAGGAAAAGGCATTGACAAAACTGGCAGTCCCAGCAGGAGGATTGGAGAGATTTTCTTTTTCTTTCGGTGGCTCTTAACTAAATGTTTTCTATGTAGATGGGAGTAAACCTTAGGGGATATAGATGCTGAGACAGCCTAGAAGCATCAGGTGAAGCCAAGACTTCAGGGGGCGCCAAGCAAAAGGGAGTTGCATCCTTTCACGGGAGCCTTCTGAGAGGGTAGGGACATTTAATAAACATCAAGATTTCTCACTGGAATTTTCAGTGACCATAGACAGTCTGCATGTGTGCATATTTATACACTTTTTTCTATTATATATTTTCCTGTTAATTACATTTCTCTACTCATCTTGAATCATAAGCACTTCTGACGAACTTGGGGCAGGGGTATCTTGACCGTTCTGTGGAAGGAAAAGGCCAAGGGGTGCTAGGAGGGGAAATGCCTCTCACAGGTAACGTTCGCGGACTAATTCCCTGGGGAGCCAACTCACAAAAGGGTGCAGCAACCCAGGCGGTAGAATTCCATCCGGTTAATGATATTTCTTTAAAGAAGAGAGATCCAGGCTCAGAACTTAGTGAATGGCAAGCCTTTTTATCTTTTTAGTTCTCTTCAATCTATCAGTGCATCTAATGTATAGAGGATACTTGGAATAAAGCAGCAGACTTTTATTTAAGAAAATGAAGAATATAAACATGGAACATAATTGGTTATGAGGCTGGTTTAAAAAATAATTTCAAGTATATAGTGTGTATTAAATGCTTCTAATTGTACAGTTTATAAATATCAAATTCTAAACCTCTTACCCAAGTGATAATTTATATTTAACAACTTGGCATTTGCCTTGCTGAGCATTCTAAGTCCATGAGTTCCATTAGTATAAAGTTCAGAATATTCAAATTATATTGTATATGGTTGAATTAGGGATCTCTAGAAAACTAATGGAAGTATTTTAAAAGAGTATTTTTTTTCTGATTATCAGAACAAATACATGGTAAAGAAATTTAAAATCATCTGTAATTTTTTTCACAGAGTAATAACCACTGTTGACATGTTGGGTTAGTTCTTTTTAGCTCTAATTCCATAACATTTTTTACAAAGTTGAAATCATGCTGAATGTACAATTTTGTATTCTGATCATTTCTTTTCCCCAGAGAACAATACTTGTGGTTTCTATACTCATTGCCGTCTACAAATGGAGCACATTTCTTGCTCTTCTTTTAAGTACAAAATCATTATACGTTGTTTTTTAAACTACATAGTTATTCAGCCTTTTCCCTTATCATTAAAAGTCTTTGTAAATATCACTGTAATGGTGACAAGATATTTCATCACATGCATATATCATAATTTATTCTACAGATTCCTATTGTTATTTAGTTATTTCCAGTAAATAATCCTGTAATGAAGGTCTCTGTTCATAAAATTTTAGCACTGTTTTACTGTATTTAATAAGGATCATTTGCATTGAAACCAAAAAACTATTTTTAACTATAGTGAGATAAGATGATTATATTTTTAAATAAAACTATAAACCACTAATAGTAGAACTACTGGAAGTATATGAGTTTCTGTGACATATGATAATTCCTTAGGATATTTAAAAAACCCTTTTCATCTCAGGAATTGAATATAGGTGTTAGAGGTCTCCCCAGATCCTACCACCTCAGTGATTATGAGTGCCTTCATATTAAAGAATATGTAATGTAGACTAACCGTCCCTCTCACTTAAGAAGTGCTTATATTGTAGGAAGCACACTGCTAAGTGTTCTCACTCACATGAACTCTTAATCATCAAAATAACCCTATGAGATAGAGAATATCATTATTATTTAATAAATAATGCCCCCTGGATATGACTTCCATAAGGATTAAATGAGTTAATACACTTATGAAATGAACAATTCAATACACATAAATATCACTTAACTATATATACAAGTAGTATATAGAAAAAGGTCTGGATGAATCTGTACTAAACTGCTGTTATGTTTATTTCTTCAGAGAGAGAAAGGGGATTGATCTTGGTGGTAAAAGTCAAAGTAGATCTTAGCCTTATCATTAATGTTTAGTTTTTTTCCCAAAAGAATGTAATCATATACTATTTATTTAATTAAAATTAATTTAAAAATATAACTATATGACAAGGGGATTCTTTTTATTATTGAGCTTTACAATCATATTTGAATGCTTTGGAGTTTACTAGCTCCTCATTCGTTATAGAAAAAAGATGATAGTGGAAAAATTTAAACCCCAAATTTTAGGTCTCTGAAAATTGAAGTCGGTAAAATATATGAAGAAAACACCTCCAAACGAATATGCTATGTCAAGAGCAAAATAGGATTGTTTGCAACACTCTTTTACATTCAATTTTTATAATAATTTGTGTAAGATCTCATTGAGCCTGTAGTATAAGATCATTTTATTTTTAGGTAATTGCTTGTGCCTTCAACAGATGTATATTGAGCACCTACTCTGTCCCAGGGACTGTTTTAGTGACTAAAATAGAAAAGGCCTGCTTTCATTAAAGTTGGGGAGAGGCACAATAAATAAATCAACAAATATGTGCATGTCAGGTTGTGATCCGCTCTGAAGAAAGTAAGCAGGGTAAAGGGGGTGCGAATGGTGAGCTGGATTGAGGTGGGAGGGGTGCACGTGGACCACTTGACATCCAGCGGGATGAGGAAGAGCCCGCTGAGCAGGGGCCTGAGTGAGCGGAGGGCGTGAGTCCGTCCAGACAGAGGGGAACGCGAGGGCGTGGTCCTCAGGCCGGGGAGCCTGCGGGACACGACACGGCGGCGCAGGGATAGGAGGAAGCCAGCGTGTGGGCTGAGCTCAGGGAAGCAGGAAAGCAGAGAGGAATCCAGAGACAAAGTAACGCGGCGTGTAGGTAGGGCTCGATAAGGAGTTCAGATTCAGCCCTTCAGTAACTCCCTAGATGGGCAGGTTGGGACTCTGGCGGCATATGTGGAGAGGGGGTTTGGGGGTGTAAGGTATTTATTAGAGATCAACATCTCTGCAGGAAGGAGAAGCCAGAGGGGGGCCTCATAAATCTCAAGGAGCTGATGCCTTGTCCTGTGCAATCAGCAGATCTGTGGATGCCCGGGGAGGGTGTGGCCGCTGTCTACAGCTGGACCTGAAGGAGCTGATAGCTGGTCTCAGGGGCGACCACACTAGGACATTTGCTAATGCGCTCTAGGAATGGATTATGATTTTTCTAAACGATCATAACTATTGAAAGGTTCTTTCATAAAGGTAAATGGTCAAGCCTGATTGGTATAAAACCCTAGTAAAATAAGAATGGCTTGATATTTCCTCATCATGATAAAAATACCTATCTCAAGCTAAAATGCAGGGTCACGGTTTTCAATGAACCATTAGAAGCCATTGCTATTAAAGCCAGGATGCCTGTTACCACCAGAATTATTTGGTAGTTCTCTGGAAAGTCAATCCAAAGCAGTTACAACAGAGAAAGAATAAAAACATTAAATAAAGGAAAGAAGAGGCAGTAGTATCATTACTTGCACATGATATGATTTTTTAACCTAGAAAACCCAAGAAAATCATTAAAAACATTAAGAAAATTCAGTAGGGAAGTTGCTTATCAATTAACATATAAAATCAAATAACTTTCCTGTACGTCAGGGGTTGGCAAATTTTTTTCTGTAAAGAGCCTAGCTAGTAAATATTTTAGGCTTGTGGTCATACCGCCTGTATTGCAACTACACACCTCTGCTGTTGTAGGGCAAAAGCAGCTGTAGACAAAAAATAAACACAGGCATGGCCGTGTTCCAATGGAACTTTATTTAAAAAACAGGCATCAGCCCAGACTTGGCCCACGTTGGTTGTTTGCTGACCCCTGCTCTAGTCATGAAAAAATCATTGAGAAATTATAATGGAAGAAGAAATCTCATTCCCAACAGCCAACAAAATGATTGAAACGTTATACACTTGATTAAAAAATGTACAAGACATAGAGAAGAAATTTTCTGAAAGACATTAAAGAAATTTCAAGTGAAAGAGAATAAAACCCTGCTTTGAATAGAATGATTCTGCTTTGTAAAAGGGTCAGATTCCCCTAAATTAATAATAGATTTAAGGGAGTCCCTGTTTTAAGTATTTAGATGATCTAACAAATATCTCTTATTTTTTAAAATTCTTGTAGATTTTTATATCATATGTATATATTACACTTTAGTCAGATTTCTATTGATAAAGCTTTGATTGTTGCTACTTTTTTTTTTTTTTGCTATCACTGATAATTTCTATAATAAATATCCTTGTACCTGCTGGAAAGCTGTGAAAGTAAGTCCACAGGCCAAATTGCCAGAAGTGGGGTTACTGGGTCAAAAAATATGTCATTTTAAATGTTGATGAGATTGTAACAACCTGCATGGGAGTGATCTTCACATCTTCTCTAGAACTAGGCAGCAACAGTTGTTATTTTAAAAAATTTCTGGTATGTGAAAAATCATATCTCCTAGATTTTTAATTGATAGTATTTGATTTTAAGAGAGAAGTTGGACATTTTTTTTCTTCTGCTCATTGACCATAGGTATTTTTTCCTAACTTGCTTTTTTATACCCCATTTTCAATGTATTTGATTGTTCCCTGTCTTACTGGTTTATGTGAGCTCTTTATTAGTTACGGAAACTATCTCTAGGTCTGTTGTTTTCCTTGCAAAACAGGTTATGGTTTCCCAGAGTGTATAAAGAAATTATATATATTTTTCCCTTTATGAGCTTGAGATTTTGTGTACCTCTTAAAAATGTCAACCCTTTATGTCATGCAGGACTCCGCAAAAAACATCACCTCCTGTGAGGCTTTTCCTAATTGCCTACCTAAAATAGGTAGTGTTTCCCTCATTATGTCAATAAGGAAACTAAGAGAGAGGAAATAACTGGCCCAAGATCACACAGCTCATAGGTAACTGAACCTTGAACCGGAATTTAAGCTCAACATCGTCTGACCCCAAAGCCAGTCTTACTGTTTTATCTTATCCCATCCTGGCCATACCCCCCAGTGTATGGGTGGATAGGAATATAAAATTTTAGGGTTGGAAGAGACTTTCTATGCAGGGTCCTAAAAGCTAGATCAGGAAGGATACATAGATTTCTGGTAGTAAATATTTCATGCTCATTAGTTTGACCAACAGTTACTTCTCTCAGAGAAATTCTCAGAATTATTTTCTTATGATGCATAGAATCTCTGTTACTGTTTTCACACGCATTAACACACTCCCAACTTCAGTACCCATTGTAGATGTTAAACATTATTGTGTGTTATTATAATTATTTGCCTTAGGAAGCCTGTGATTCCTAGCTGGATTTAACAATTAATGCCCATGGGCTTCCCTGGGCTTCCCTGGTGGCGCAGTGGTTGCGCGTCCGCCTGCCGATGCAGGGGAACCGGGTTCGCGCCCCGGTCTGGGAGGATCCCACATGCCGCGGAGCGGCTGGGCCCGTGAGCTATGGCCGCTGGGCCTGCACGTCCGGAGCCTGTGCTCCGCAACGGGAGAGGCCACAGCAGAGGGAGGCCCGCATACCACACACACAAAAATAATAATAATAATTAATCCCCATAAGTATAGTATTTATTATTCTCAACATTATATAGTAGCAGAACCATGATTTTCAGTCATTAAGAGTTTCTATGAAACTCTTTTGGAATGAATTTTCAGATTTGGGAAAAACAAAAGGCTGATTGATGGCATATTCCTGCTAAGTGTCACGAAAACAAAACATATGCTGTCAGTAAATCAAAATTACTGGTAGTCCTAGAAGAATGCATAATCAGAGGAGATGGTGGTATGTTAACTAATTTTTATATTTGAGGTATTTAAGAAGAATTATTCACCTTTACTGACCATAAGAATTAGATTGTTTGAGTTGAAAGGATGAAGCCATACAGAGTGATGGTTAAGAGCATGTTTAAATTCTGTCTCCGTAGCTTCCTAGCTATGAGTTATTGGGCAAAGTAATTTAACTCCTCTGTCCCTAAGCTTCCGCATTTATGAAGGAGGGAGAATAATAGTACTTATAGCACAGGAGTGTGGTAAGTATTAAATAAGGCCACATACAGAAATTTAGGAATCATATGTATGGAGAAATTGAAGAAATCTCAATTGTGATGGTGAAGAGCGAGGCTGAGCAGGGAGATGGAGGAGAAAAGGCTCGGAGAAGCCCCTAAAGAGGACAAATTGTTAAAATTGTTTTTCTTTTTTTTGTTGTTTTTCTTTTTTTTTCTTTTTTTTTTTTTTTTTTTTTTTTCCCAGACCGGGGCGCGGACCCGGTTCCCCTGCATCGGCAGGCGGACGCGCAACCACTGCGCCACCAGGGAAGCCCAAAATTGTTTTTCTTAAAAAAATTTTTTTTAAATTGACATATAGTTGATTTACAATATTGTTTTAGTTTCACGTGTACAGCAAAGTGATCCACTTACATGTATTTATATATATTTTTTCAGATTCTTTTCCATTATAGGTTATTACAAGATATTAAATATAGTTTGTGCTATATGATAGGTGCTTGTTGTTTATTTTAAATACAGTAGTGTGTATATGCTAATACAAAACTCCTAATTTGTCCTTCCCCCCACCCTTTCCCCTTTGGTAACCATAAGTTTGTTTTCTTTGTCTGTGAGTCTGTTTCTAATTTTGTAAATAAATTCATTTGTATTATTTTTTAGATTCTATGTATAAGTGATATCATATAATATTTGTCTTTCTCTTTCTGACTTACTTCACTAAGTATGATAATCTCTAGGTCCATCCATGTTGCTGAAAATGGCATTATTTCATTCTTTTTTATGGCTGAGTAATATTCCATTGTATATATGTGCCACATCTTCTCTACCCATTCATCTGTTGATGGGCACTTAGGTTGCTTCCATGTCTTGGCTATTGTGAATAGCGCTGCCATGAACATTGGGATGCAAAAAATATGGAACACCACGAATTTGCATGTCATCCTTGTGCAGGGGCCACGGTAACCTTCTCTGTATCGTTCCAGTTTTACCATATGTGCTGCCAAAGTGAGCACCAAACTGCTGAAATTTTTCAACATAAAATGTGTACTTCCAGTAGAAAACGCCAGACCGAGCACACTCTATTTAATCTCTCTGTTGAAAACTCATTAAAATTATAGTAAAAGAAAAAAAGGTTTAAACATACAGTGAAAAGAAAGCATGGTAGATATCAGAGGAAGTAGAAGGGAAACTGATTTTTAAAAGTGCTGACAAGGGACTTCCCTGGTGGTCCAGTGGTTAAGACTTCACCTTCCAATGCAGGGGGTGCAGGTTCGATCCCTGGTCAGCAACCTAAGATCCCTCATGCCTCGGGGCCAAAAAGCCAAAACACAAAACAGAAGCAGTATTGTAGAAAAATCAATAAAGACTTTAAAAATGGTCCATATCAAAAAAATCTTTAAAAAGAAAAAAGAAAATCATAGTCTGGATATGAAGCAAATGAGCTAGGGTACATCTCATGATGATGAATGAGGCTGAATGAATGGAGATGAAGATGAGTGAAGTGAGGTTCAAGCAACTGATAGAAGGAGTAGGAAGCTGAAGATATTAGGGATGGAGGAAAGATGACAAAGGAAAAAATTTCAGAAGCAGAAGGGTAAACTGTGCAATAAATTCACAGTTCAGAAATAGAGCAAAGTAAAATATGACACGATTTTGAATAACTGGTGAAGACATAAGAAGGGAGAATCAACTTGAACTTGATTCTAGGAAGATCCTCTTTAGAGAGAGTTCATCATCTTGGTGTCTTAGGGACGAGAGTGGAGTTAAAGCACACTCCTTAGCACAAGTGATTAATGTTTACACCGTCAAACGTTGTCACTGCTATTAACTGTTTTTTAATCTTGTAGAAGCAACCCAGAGGCAAACACCAAAGACTTTATGTGGGTACATCAAAAAATGTAAATGTTATGAACCTTGATGATATAAGAGTAAGATGTGTTTACAACATTGAGAAGTGGAGGGAAGGATACAGGTGATAACATGGTCATTTTACAAAGAGGGGATAAAGATAACACAGAGAGGGACCAATATTAGTGAACTAACTCTATTGGGGAGGGGAAGGAAGAAGGGAAGGGGTTATAGATGAACTAGATCTTCATCCAACATTGCGGAAGCCAACGGGTAACAGCGGAAGCTGATTGTTCAGAAAGAGCTGCATACATGTGGCAGGGGCTGCTAGTGGCTCTTTTAATGTTCATTCTCCCTTTCTTTTATACAATAAAAATGAATCTGGGTACATGAACACCCAGCTAACAACTACATTTTCCTTGAAGCTAGGTATGGCCAACAAGGAGCCATGCTGGAATGTAGTGTGCAGCCTTTGCCTCAGTTCCTTGAAAGAGAAGGAGCCTGGTCGCCCCTCCTCTCTCTCCCCGCCTTCCCTAGGCTGGAGTGCAGGTGAGGCAGAATGTCTATGAAGCTTGTGGAAAAGGGCCATGTCCTCCACAGGGACGCCAGAGCAGTGCCTTATATCACTGTGTTTTGGAGTTCCGTGTTAAAGCAGTCTGACTTGTATCCTATTCCTATGAATAATTGTTTCAAGACATAAAGTCATGTAAGTCTTAAAACAGCAATGATTTAAGGTTGTTTTCTGGAAAGCAGGATTCAGTGTGTGGTGGCTGAATCGAAGACAAGCATTGTTTTTCCTTGTAACTATTTCTATGCCATTTAATTTTTAAGCATGTGTATGCATTATTTTGATGAAAATAAAATGAAAGTTCGTTAAGATAATTAGAGAAAAATAGAACATATACAGTAGTAAAATGGAAATAAATAACTCACTCTCTAACTAACCTTAGAAAACGTTTTAGTGACTCACTTCAAGCTATATTTTCTACATATAGTTTTTTGTTTATTTGATCAAAAGTCTACATTTCAGGGATGGACAGAGAACGGGGACTCCACCAAGAGGACTGAAAAGAAATATTTGGAGAATTATTAGACAAACCAAGAGAATTAAATATCAAGAAAAACAGGAGGGGGTGGTTTCAGTAATGACAGGTTAGTTAATGGTTTCAAATGCTCTGGAAGAGTCAACAGGTTGAGATTTGGCAATTGGTTGATTGGATTTGGTCTCTTGGGTTGAACAGACTAAGGATGATTGTGTGAAGTGCTGCTGACAGGGCAAGCGTGATGGGGGCTGAGAACCGACTTGGGTTTGTCATTGTCAAGGTCAGGGGTCAGTCCTAGTGGGTGGCAGGTACAAACTCCTGGTTGCAGTGGTTTAAAGAGAATGGAGGATATCTTTAGATGAGAGAGATGTGAGTAGATCTGTAGGTAAGATTTAGGACCTGAACATAAATTTGTAGGTAAGTGGTGCCCAGTCAAGGACCTGATGGGGATTCTAACAAACTGGTTTAAAGGCAAAAGTGTATGATCCTTTTAATATATTGTTGGATTCGGTTTGCTAGTATTTTGTTGAGGATTTTTGCATCTATGTTCATCAGTGATATTGGCCTATAAGTTTCTTTTTTGTGTGCATTCTTTGTCTGCTTTAGGTATCAGGGTGAAGTAAGTCAGCCAGAGAAAGACAAATATCATATGATATCACTTATATGTGGAATCTAAAGAAAATGATACAAAAGCGAAGGTGGAAGCTTTGGCTTGGAAAGAAGAACATTTCAGCCCCCAAAACCAAAGGGAAAGGGGAATATTAGGAAGGGAGAAGTTAATCTCTTTATCAGTGTGTTAGTTTACAAATTAATATCTTGAAAGAGTGAGTTTGTGGGTTTAACAAGGGAAACAGTTTGAAAGAGTTGACCTGGTGAATTACGCAGGAGATGAGCTGAGGGCTGGCCAAGGAGTCCTGTGCACTTGAGTAGGATTATCCATCATGGAAATGAAATCAGCTGGGTCCTGGGGCTGGACCCAAAACTCTCAGTGGCTTAGCATTGGGAGCAGAAATAAAGACAGTTGGGTTAGTCCAGGTTATCCCCTTTTAGTAGTCTTTCCGCTTAAGAATGTTTAAGGTAAAAAAGTAGCTTTGCTGTTTTCTGTTACATCGATAGATATACTGAATGGCATGTTTACTAGTGGGTCAAATCAACCTGGAATGCAGCAATAATAACAGTGTGACTTCCTTTTCATTCATGTCCTAATTTCTGTTTTTCCCCCATAGAAATTCAGTACATGTGCATTAATCTTACCTAAACTGACCTATTTTCTGCTTCCAGAAAAAAAATTACTCAAGAATTTTCTTCCACTGATACATTTAAAAGATTAATAAAAGAAAGAAAATAAAATGGAGACACATGTAGAATAAAGTGTGTATTAAATCTGCTGAGCAATTCTTTTTTTTAACATCTTTATTGGAGTATAATTGCTTTACAATGATGTGTTAGTTTCTGCTTTACAACAAAGTGAATCAGTTATACATATGCATATGTTCCCATATCTCTTCCCTCTAGCGTCTCCCTCCCTCCCTCCCTAACCCACCCCTCTAGGTGGTCACAAAGCACCTAGCTGATCTCCCTGTGCCATGCGGCTGCTTCCCACTAGCTGTCCACCCTACGTTTGGTAGTGTATATATGTCCATGCCACTCTCTCACTTCGTCATAGCTTACCCTTCAGGGGGAAGGGTACCTGAAGGCCATGGAACCTCAAGGCCATGCTCTAGTAGGTCTGTGTTTTATTCCCGTCCTACCCCTAGGCTCTTCATGACATTTTTTTTTCTTAGATTCCATATATATGTGTTAGCATATGGTATTTGTTTTTCTC
>NC_041217.1:3958931-3973521 GCF_002837175.3 Physeter macrocephalus | reverse complement strand
CAATCCAAAAATGGGCAGAAGGCCTAAATAGACATTTCTCCAAAGAAGATATACAGATTGCCAACAAACACATGAAAGAATGCTCAACATCATTAATCATTAGAGAAATGTAAGTCAGGACTACAATGAGATATCATCTCACACCAATCAGAATGGCCATCATCAAAAAATCTAGAAACAATCAATGCTGAGCAGTTCTAATCGGACTCATTGACTGTTTCTGCCCTGATTATTTTGGACACAAACTACTGGGGCCTGTGTTTATATCATAAGGTACAAGGAAGGAATGGATTGTGATGTTTTTGTATGTTCCTCTGTTTTCTGACTACAAAATTGACAGTGACTCTTTACAGTAGGAAATGTTTAGCTGTAACCCTTTGGTAGGGACGAGTGGAGACTGCAGATTTGGTTGTAGTTATACTAGAAAATTCTGGCATGTTTTCTCTATACAGCATGGAAGTGTAACCTCAGAGGTATAGCTAGGGCTGCTGAAATGGGTTCAGGATCTGATGAAAAAAATTGTTCAGGTCCCTCCCAGCATTTGGTTGAGGTTCACATCCTCTTCCAGCCCAGATTATTTGTACTGAATTTCTCCAACCTGTTCAGCCCTAAACATGTCAAGAAACCTAAGCATAGTTCAAATAAAATATGATTCCATCATTTCAAGACCACCCGCCAGCTTTTTGTTGTATTCTTTCTTTCTTTTTTTCTTTTTTAAGCTCCATAAAGGGCTTTAAAAAATGCACAGAGTTAAGAAAAAAAGTCAAATGGGTACTAGGTATAATTTCTGCTCCAGTGGTCCCCACAAAACTTCAAGAAACAAAAGGTGCCTGAAAATAACCATTTGGAAATGACATTACCAACGAATTCTAGCTCTTCTCAATGTAACCAGTGATATCATGTCTCTCTACAATGTCTCTATTTTCTACACTGTATCCTTTCTGGTTGTAAGACACTATCTGGCATCTTTCCTAAGAGAACCACCTAAATGACTCAGGATTACACAAGGCAAGAGACAATCCTCTCTTTTTTTTCTCAAATGTGGTAGACCTATCCAAATAGTGGTCCCTTGGATTACAAAGGGGGCTGGGGTCTCTTTGTACCCTTGGGTAGGTGTGGGGAGGAGTTGGTCTTGATTCTTCATATTCAGAGGAGGTGATGAGAATAAGAACCACAGAAAAGCCTTTAGTTTCCTGACCACATTGAAGTAACCCTGAACGCATTACCTGCTGCTTGGACCTAGGATTCTAAAGTTTAAGAACAGTGGCACTAGTCCATGAAAGATGAAATAAGAAATTTTAAGATACGAAAACTATAAACTAAACTAGCAGCATATACGTGGAGCCTGTTTAAGACTTTTCCACTTGAGGCTCTGGTGGAGAGTGGTGACTCAATAATAAAAACTTAAATAAAAAATTGTGAATGTATTCTTTTGGTAATTATATTTAACACATGCCTACATTTTGAGACTTAGGTCATAAGCCACTAGTTCAGCCATCTGTCTGACCCAGTTTTCACGTTATGGTCTCAAAGCTGCATGCCAGACCTGTTAGTAAAGATAATAAAATTTTTAAAAATCTGAGCTGGAGGGGACTTACAATTTAACTCTGAAACCGAACGTTGCTTGACTCATCAGGATATTATAAACATCTGTGAATTCAGGGAGAGATCTCAACGGAGCTTAGAAATATGTGTAAAGAAAAGATTTAATAGCCTCCTAAGCCCTGAAAATTATTCATGCTGGTGAAATCCTGCTTTGGGCAAATGCTCTGTCTTCTCTTTGTTTTCTGATTTACTGGCAATTTTAACACTTCAGCCGAAAGCAGTCATACCACATTTCCAAACTGTTTCACTTTTGCTCTAACTTTCAACCTAGGCTTAAGCTCAGGGATGCCAGGAAGTACCGGCCAGTCCAGGACACTGAAAGTGGCAAGGAACTAGATACTAAAAGAGAGATAATAAAGAAAACACCCGTGATGCATTTCGGCTAAGTCAAGCATACAAACACCGTCTCTGGAAAGATTTTTTAAATATGTGTTCAGTGCTTCAAAGCCATGAGCTCTGCTCATCAGCGATCCAATCCATGACATGGTCTGAAGTTCCAAATTCTGCAGCTGAGGGCATGGCTTTGTCTACAAGTAGTGCTTGAATCAAAAGGAGTCTGGAAGTTCTGCCTTATGCATTCTGTGGCGCTGGACTTGGAGAGGTGGCTGGGATTGTCATGTGAAGACACAGAAACGCTGACCTCATCACCAGAACGACAGCTCCCCTGATGGGAGGAGCCTTGGAGAACATCTAAAGCCAACCCCCCACCCTGCAGTTGAGCAGCTCCCACTCAATTAGGGGCGGCTTTTCTATTAAAATTATGTTTTTGTCCATTTCTCCCATAGTTAAAGAGTTTTTGCTTCTGATGTATTTTGATGCAATGCTGTTTGTCACACAGAAGTCTATGGCATTGGTGTGTGAGCTGTAAATTGTATCTTTTTGATGATAACCACCTGAACAATGTAAAGATTACAAAACAGAGATCCAGAGAAGTTAAATAACAAACCCAGAATCAGAGAGATAGTAACAGATGCAAAACTAGATACAACCTTGCTTTCCTTGCTGTCACCTTGAGCTTTTTTATTCTTGTGCCACATCAGTGTGGGTTTTAGATGGCCACCGTATGGAGAATCCCCTCGGTGTGTCATTTATTACTAAGCACCATTACTCTGTAAATAATGAGAGCTGAATATGGAGAATTTTGAAGTGCTCTCAGGTTCTGGCACACACACAAAATGGGATTACATTTTTCAGAAGAGAGAAGGCAAGTCTAACCTTGGTTTCCAAAGAATGGCATAAATGCTGGGTGAATGTAAAAACCTCTAACAAAAATGCAATCATGGAAGAGGCAACACAGAGCATGGAGTTATATTCTGGGTTCCAGCCTGGCTCTGTCATTTCTCAGGAGGCCGGCACTGGAGTAGCCTGGATAGCCTGAGTCAGATGCAGTGACGTTGAAGAACCTATCAGTGGGCGCCCCCCGATCAGTGATGCTGTTTATCCTTGTCAACCAGAGTCCACGCCTGGGGCTAAGGTGTAGAGGAGCAAATATGTTCTTGCTAAAGTACCTTTGAAAACCAGGGTCTCAGGTATTCTGAGTGGGTTTCAAACCAGGAATAGGCAGGTTTCTTTAAAACAATGTGGTCTTTGTTTCTGGCCATGAGGTTCTAAGATACTTAAAAAAATTTTTTTTTTGAAATATAGTTGATATACAATATTGTAATGTTGTGTTAATTTCAGGTGTACAGCAAAGTGATTCACATATATATATTCTTTTTCAGATTCTTTTCCATTATAGGTTATTACAAGATATTGAGTAGAGTTCCCAAAAAGCTAGTCTTTCTTGACTGCTGTTCTAATCCCAAATACTTTCCAGAATAACCCCCGTTATCAGTTGATGTGTATCTTCCAGACATTTTGCTGAATGTTCATACATATACATACAATGTACACATATATGTAGACATGTGTGTGTATAGAAATATCCAGGAGACTCTGATTATTGTGCCTCATTTTCTCCTGTAAAAGTTTTCTGGAAACACACCCACCTGTGACAACCCCCAGCAGTGAAGCCTAATTAAATGGAGGGTAAGAGGAAGAGGTCTAACAATTTATAGAATGACTAATTTTTTTCAGGCATTTAAAATTTTTATTATTTTCTTATTTAAGCTTCACAAAAATTCTTGGAGTTCAGAATCATTTTATCTATTGTACTGATGCAGAAATTAAAACACATTGACAGATGAATGGATAAAGAAGATGTGGTACATATATACAATGGAATATTACTCAGCCATTAAAAGAAACGAAATTGAGTTATTTGTAGTGGGGTGGATGGACCTAGAATCTGTCATACAGAGTGAAGTAAGTCAGAAAGAGAAAAGCAAATACCATATGTTAACACATATATATGGAATCTAAAAGAAAACAAAAAGGTCATGAAGAGCCTAGGGGCAGGACAAGAGTAAAGACGCAGACATAGGGAATGGACTTGAGGACACAGGGAAGGGGAAGGGTAAGCTGGGACAAAGTGAGAGAGTGGCATGGACATATATACACTACCAAATGTAAAATAGATAGCTAGTGGGAAGCAGCTGCATAGCACAGGGAGATCAGCTCGGTGCTTTGTGACCACCTAGAGGGGTGGGAGGGAGGGAGACGCAAGCGGGAAGAGATATGGGAACATATGTATATGTATAGCTGCTTCACTTTGTTATACAGCAGAAACTAACACACCATTGTAAAGCAATTATACTCCAATAAAGATGTTAAAAAAAAAGAAATTAAAACACAGAGAGGTAAAGTAACTTGCTAATAGTAAAGACAGAATTCAAACCATGTCTGTTTGGTCTCCAAAATCAAGTCTCTTTTCACTCTGTTATACAGCGCCACCCCGATTCTAGTACACTGCATTGTATAGCATATTGAAATGAAAGCTACTGTAAGATAGTTCACGTTTTTATTACTGCACGCAAATAGGCTGGATTTTAGAAGTCTGAAGGATAAAATCAAGTACTATCCACTAAGGAAAATAGCAATGATAATTCTTTCAGTTTTCAGTTAGAATCTGTTTGCAAAGTACCTGTTAAGGCAAGAGAAATTATTTTTTTTTTGTATAATGAAAAGAAAAAAAGCTAAAATTTTATAGATACAATTATTAAAGACAATAAACCTTGAAGAAGGTCCAAAACAACACTTCACATTCAATATTAGTATTTTACTTTGCAATCTCAAATAGAGCACGCTAAGGTATTTTTATGGTAGTCTTCAAATATGTAAATGTGTTGTGTTAAAATTCTTCCCGTTTTATGATTGGGAAATGTGAGAGAAAGGAAAAGACTTCTGTGAGGTCACCAGGTCAGAAACGAATGTATTAAACTATGGTTTTAGCTCAGGGTAGACAGAGTTTTAGAACAGAATTTAGGGTATAGGTCTCTGTAAAATGTAATACCACACAAATATTTGTTATTTGTGTTGCTGTTATCTTCACATGAGAATGGAGGCCCATGGAGGGTATGCATTCATTGAAAGTAGCTGTCCCATTGAATGGTTTGGAAAATCACCAATGGGTCTATAGAGTATAGAAAGTTATATATATTATGTAGGTAGACAGTCTTTGGTATGATTTTTTCCCTCTTTGTAAAATATCAAAAGGAGTAACACTAAATTTAAGAGAATAATGCACCAAGAACTGAATTCTTATATTTCTCTTTTTCCCATCCCTTCCCTCACCAAACTCTCAGCTCCTTCTTTTCTCCTTGTCCTTCCTTTTCAAAGATAGAGATGATATTAGAGATGGTAAAGCCATGGAATTGTTCTTAGATTGTAGCTCTTTTGACTTTGTCTCTCCTTGGATGTTCTGGGGCCATCATCATCTCTGGCTGAGATTTGCTGGAGACTTCTGATAGAGCTTTTTGGTCAGCCAGTCACCCCATCAGACTGGGATTCCGAGAGTCCGAGGAAGTGACTCACACAGCATGGAAGATCCCACAGCTGTCCACTCCCGCGGGTCTCAATTATCATTCATTCCACTAGGGTTTGGTGTTCACTTCCATTAGGATACACCTCTGTGTTTGGTTTCAGTGAGCCACACTTCCCTTTTAATCCTTGGTGCCCACTACAACTTTAAAAAGATGTCCATTGACAGATGAATGGATAAAGAAGATGTGGTATATATATATATATATATATATATATATATATATATATATATACAATGGAATATTACTCAGCCGTAAAAAAGAATGAAACAATGCCATTTACAGCAACATGGATGGACCTAAAGATTATCATACTAAGTGAAGTAAGTCAGAAAGAGAAAGACAAATATCATATGATATCACTTACACGTGGCATCTAAAAAATGATACAAATGAACTTATTTACAAAACAAAAATGGACTCACAGACATAGAAAACAAGCTTATGCTTATCAAAATGGAAAGGGGAGGATAAATTAGGGATTAGGGATTAACAGGTGTGCATTACTATATATAAAATAGGTAAAAAACAAGGACCTACTGTATAGCACAGGGAACTATATTCAATATCTTGTCGTAACCTATAATGGAAAAGAATCTGAAAAGGAATATTTATATATATATACACACACACACATATATATGTATATATGTTTAACTGAATCACTTTGCTGTACACCTGAAACATCGTAAGTCGACTGTACTTCAATTAAAATTAAAAAAATTAAAACTAGTTGACAAACAACACATGATGTAATTTGAATGGCACTGGAGGAAATTAAGGAAGTAGAGACCAGAGGTGTATATGTTTAGAAATGTGCCTACCCTCCAGTCATCCCCCATCAGCCTCTGGAATCTTCTACAACCTGTCATTGTGACTCTACTACAGAGTTGACAGTCCCCAAATGAGGAGACAAAATGCTCGCTACTTGACCTGCACTTGTGAGGTCTGTTTCACTTCAGGCCCCGGGACAAAACATCTTCAGGAGACGTTTACATCCTTCCCACCGAAAATGGAGGCAGCTCAGCATCATTAGCCTTGCTGTTGGTGTGGCTCTGATTCTGGGATCAAGTATTTTGGAAGCCGGCGCCTGTCTCCGATGCAAGCCTCTAAACCTGACACCCTGCTTTGTGCTTGTCAGTTTTACATTCTCTGCCCCGAAAGTTCTGGTAGATCCTGAAGCCCTGCAGCCTCTTGGCAAAGTTCCCCGATGCCACACCTCCCTGTGTCCTGCCCCTGGACCATGTGTTGCTATGGTGCTCCTGGGTGGTAGACAGAACAATGGTGCCCCAAAGATCCTAATCCCTGGAACCTGGGAATATGTTAGGTTACAGAACAAAGGGGAACTAAGGTTGCAGATGGAATCCATGTTGTCGATCAGCTGACCTTAAAATAGGGGGGTTATCCTGGATTATCCAGATGAACCCAATGTAAACACAAGAGTCCTGAAACGTGGAAGAAGGAAGCAGAAATATCAGTGTCAGACTGAGGTGGAGTGAGAGACTCGACTGGTCATTGCTGACTTTGAAGAGGGAAGACCGAGGTCGTGAGCCAGGGCATGAAAGCCACCTCTAAATTTGGAAGAAGGCAGGAAACAGATTCTTCCTTGGAGCCTCTGGGAGAAACACACACATCTTGTTTTGGTTCAGTGAGACCCATTTCTGACTTTTGACCTCCAGAACTTAAGATGATAAATTTGTATTGCTTCAAGCCACCAAATTTGCAGGAATTTGTTAGAGCAGCAGTGGAAAACCAATACATCCTGCACATCCTCCTATCTCTCCTGTTTGTGTTTAACCCCTAGTGAAGCAGCTACGTTGACGAACCTTTTTTCTTTGTTGCTATTATTGAAATAACTGTGTCTGTTGGTAAGTCTGGGTCACAGTAAGTCTCCTCTGCCCTGTGAAGGTTGACCTTTCCATGCCCATGTCACGAAAATTGATACTCAAAAGTCCACCAAGTAGAACCTAAGATTTAAGAACACTGTCGGTCGGCCAGACCACATCTATAGGTACCAATCCACCTAACACCAGCTCCCCCTTTGTGTGACCTTGGACAAATGACTGTGCCTCTCTGAGCCCCAGTTTTTATCTGTAAAATGGATGGTAAACCTCCTTGGATAGGATACTTGGAATGAATAAAAGATAATGCCAGAAAAGTACACAGTGCCTGGCATAAAGTAATGTTTACATAAATGTTATTTCTGCTTCTTATCAATGTCTCGCTCATTATTTCCCAGCTGGTACAACAGAGGCACTAATTTAGCCAAAGACCTTGATGAAATGCCTTGGGAAACCAGGCATTTGGTCCCCTCTGCATTCAAGAACCACTTGACTCTGTGCTACTCCAGCGTGTAGACCATGATGTATCAATATGGGAAGAGTCATGCCCTTGGTGATTCCAAGACCAAACTTCAGAGGGACAGAAAGAGAATAATGATGTCATTTTGCAACATAGAAACTTGAAAGTGTACAGTGTGGTGGAAGATGTGGGCTTGAATCCTGCTTCTGCAACCTCATGGCTTTGAGTGGACTGGCCCTGGATAAACACTGAGGTCACTGAGCCTTGGTTTCCTTGGCTGTAAAATAGCATTGATGAAACCTACTTTGCAGGTTGTTATAAGGATTAAGTAAAACAATGTATATAAACGATGCATATAAATGGTTTAGCATATTTTTGCCTGCAACATGTAATTAATACATGATAGTTATACATTTTATTTTGTTTTTGTCCGTTTGCTATATTCCTCACAGATTTTCTCAGCACTCTGATAAAAGAATAGGATTAATTATAAAATGAAATGTAAAATTCTTACCTGAAGGTCTAGATTCAGTTTTCAGTTCGCTCTGCCCCTTCCTCCAAAATCCAAATAGCTTGAGATCCAGTGCAAATGTAAGTGAAAAAAAATGTTATTGGCATCTGTAGTAGATGACTATACATCCTCTTGTTCAGAGAATATTAAATAAATTAATTCTTGGTGTGATCCTCAAATTGGTAAGGCAGCTTAGGTAAAATCCAGGGCCGTAAGTTGCCAGAACTGATTTTGCATCCTGGTGGCAGGACCTGAGAAACGGAGCAGCTGATTGGTTTAAAGAGGCTTATTCTATGGATACACCCTCATCCAGGAACCCCGTGTACGTACAAAGCCACTTAGGTGTTTTGTCTCCTCAATAAACATCTTTAAGGGGAAGAAAATGTCCTGAACACCTATGGACGTGCCAACTAATGTTTATTATTTAAAAATACGAAATAGTTTTCTGGTTCACATCCCTCTCACTTAAGTTTTGACGGCATGAGCCAGTTCTCCCAGAGGTTTATTGAGCCTAAAGAAATTAATCACTGAGGTCTAAAATGGAGTGAAGAATTCAGTCTTGACCTACAGAAATGTGTCAACCAGCCCATGTTCTCGCCCAAATGTCCCTTCTTCATGATTATACAATCTGCTCCGTTTTCCAGCTCAATACAGCACAGTTTGGGTACGAGGCTGGGGTAGGAGTCGGGAATTCCAAATGACGCTGGGACCAGGTGAGACAGCGCCTACGCGTGAGTCACGTGAGAATGGCTTGGATGGGGTACGAGAAGGGTCTCTCATAGCTGGACAGCCTTGTAGTTCCTCCAGCATCAGGGATTAATCATCGTTACCCCTCTCTTGGGACCCTGATGCAGTTGTGTTGTAAGAGTGGGAACTGTGATTTCCTGGCTCGGGCTTGAGGCATATGACCCTTTCACTGATGGCTAGGAGAAAGGAGACAAAGAAAATACGCAGTGTAACTTCCCCTGGGACCTTGAGATTGGGGTCCTGGGCCAATCTGCTGAGCTGGTGTTATCAGAACAAGCCCATGGGCAGCTAGGAAAAATGTAATCTCTTTTGATGTGTTCCAAGATGGAAATCTTATGTATATACCTTAAAAGAGCCTATAAAATGGTGTCCTTATTTTGGCCTCATAATTAAGTCATAACAGAAGGCTGCACTGCTTTTACAAGGCAATATTCTAGTTCCTAAGTGGGTAAGAGACATAGATGCTTGCCAAAAATTGTAATTTATTCTGACAAGTACCCTCCACCCCTGCTCCCACCCTGTTCTTGATGAGAGAAACAGGTCTGGGCTTGCTCTGAAAGAGTTAAAATGAAGCTACTTAAGCTCATGTGGGACTTAAAAAAAAAAAAAAAAAGAGCAGCAGAGGCTGTTGACGAGAGCAAAGTTAAGCTGGAGTTGCCATCAGGGCAGGAGTATTGATCATTCTGGAGAGGAGTTCTGGGGTTAGAAAGTAAGGTTGACTGACTGTTGTCACTTCGTGTATGTAGGGGACCACGCAGAAGTCGAGCTGCCCACTCCTGGTCCCTGGCAAACTGCAGGAGTCATGCGAAGGTGCCCCATCTCACATAAAGAAAAGGGAAATGTGTTTTCATTTTTCTCCCATAAAAATAATATTTAAAGTATGGTTTGGTTTCCAGACAGTTTTAAGAGCTAAAAGGCTCATGAGGTAGGGGTTGGGGGGAGTTAGGAATGGTCATAACATTTAAATGTGCAAAAAATTACCTTAATTGGGGGACTTGCAGGAATTGTATATTTGATATCAATTTATTTTCAGATCAGTGGTTTCATTCTTAAAATATTCACATTCTGAAGAGTCCGGATACAATTAAATTATAAAATGAGATGTTTTCAAAGAATTTGTTTCCAAAAAATATGGTCCCAAAGGCCTATATTTTAGTAAACTTGACTTTAGAAGACCTGCTCCAGGCAATTAAATGTACGTAACTTAACAAAGCCCAGGAGTGAGGTTGCCTTCAGCTACACTCTTAGAAAAAAGATTTCCATAAAAACGTGCTATCTTGTATTCTATTAGTGAAAATTCTTCTTTAAATATTATTCTGCATTAAAGACATGTGAAGTAAAATGATTCTTAAACGAGCTCAAATTTATCTAAAGAAAAATGAATCCATCGTTATTTGCACCCTTTCCCTTGGAAGGAGGGAAAAGGTAACACAAAAACGGAAAAGGTACTGGGATGAATTCATTCCTTGGGCCTTCAGAAATTATGTGCATTTTTCCAATAGCTTTTTCATTGCCAAAAAGCACAATCCTAAGTCATCTATATTTTTCCCATTTGGAAAAAATTGCATAATTGAACTGTTGCCAAAAGCAAAATATTTGATTGCACATTTGAAAGTGGCTTTCAGAAAAGACCAGTAAATCTAAGACCCCATTGTGATATAGGAAGAATCTAAAAATGTCGTTGTCTTATTTATGTCTTCCAAGTATCTGACTGAGAAAATGATTGGCAGCTCTACACATACCCCGGCATCTCCCTAGAGTTCTCAGTTACCTACTGCTGCGTAACAAACACCCCCAAAGACAGTGACTTAAAGCAGTGACAATAATTTCTCACAATTCTATGGGTTAGCTGGCTTCACCTGGGATCCTTCACGCTACTCCTTCCATTTTCTGTTCTCAGCTGGGACCGTTGGGCCCCTTCCTCCAAGTAGTTTCCTGTCCTGGAATTCTCTATGCCACGGTAGCCTAGGGGAGCACTCCAAGAGGCTCGAGATAGAGATGATGAGGCCTTTGAAGATCTGGGCTCTGGAATCTGGCTGCATCACTTCTGCCACCTTCTATTGGTCTCAACAAGTCACAAATAGAGCCCGGATTCAAGGGGGTAGAGAAACAGACTCCACCTCTGGGTAAGAGAAGTGACAAAGACACATGTGAGGGTCTGATATACTGGAATGGAGGCATTTGTGTTCACTAATTCAGGCTGCTCTATTAAAACCCCACAGACTGGGTGGCTTATAATCAACAGAAAGTATTTCTCACAGTTCTGGAGGCTGAGAAGTCCAAGATCAAGGTGCTAGCAGATTCAGTGTCTGGTGAAGGCCCACTTCCTAGATGGTCATCTTTGGGCTGTAACCTCACATGGAGGAAGGGACAAGGGACCTTTCGCAGGCCACTTTGATAAGGGCTCTGCCCTCATGACCTAGTCATCCCCCAAAGGCTCCATCCCCTACCATTATCTCCCCAAAACCTTATTACTAAAATCACACTGGGCATTAAGTTTTCAACATATGACTTTTGGGGGGACACAGACATTCAGTCTATAGCCACCATCTGCCACAGGTGATTTGTAAGATTTGGTGTCAGGTCAGGAATGATAAGCGGGACTCTTGCTTTGACTCGACAGATGCTAATGGACTTGGAAACAGATTCACTGTTATCTTCCCACCAGTGACCTCTGATTCTTTGTCACCATCGAGATTTGAAGTATCACCTTGGCCCAGAAAAGTGGCTGGCACATTGTACAGCTAAATAGCTAAATAAATACTGATGGCATTGAATGAAGAAAACACATATGGATAAAGCTTCACTCCTTTCATAAGAAATGAACTTATAGGAAAAGAATTCCGTGGTTTTCTTGAAGAGGCAGTGGGGTGAACAGTTCTACACTCAGAGTCAGATTCTAATGCCCTCTACCACATTTTCCTGTCAAAGAACAGTAAAAAATGGTAATTTTTGGTACATAGTAGTAGCTGCTCCCTGCTTGTGTGCATGTGTGTGTGTGTCTGTAATAAGGAGTCGAGTTGTAGTGAGTATTTCCTGTTGCCTGAAGGCTGCAGGGATCCAGATTTCTCAGCACACTTCTATTTGCAGAATACCTGGCTTGAGAAGCTCTAAATGACTGGACACATGACGCTGGTCCTGGGCCCTTATTCTATTTCTGGAACTATAAGAATTAGGCCAACACCCTTCCCTGCTTCCTCACAGGTTACTAGGAGGACAAAATTACACTGTAGTGAATTTGGATGGTAATATCCTAGACCTCCCAGAGTCCAAAGCTGGAAATAGCACCAGTGAAACAGCATTATTTTTTTCTCAAAGGAACAAAATTGTTCATGGAATGATCATCATACTCTCCCCATCTTACACCAATATATTTACTATTTTGTTGTACATAACCTCAAAGCAGCACACATCTGAAAGGAGTGCCTGATGTAGTAGACTGATGTTCAACGATTACAACCAATATTCTCTTGTTGGATAGTGTACAGCCAGTCCCTGGAGGAAAAAGCCACAGAGATTTGAATGAAAAAACACAGAGCTGAATGTTATAGAGACATTTTGCCAATAGAGTCGAGTCCCAATAATAATTTCTATGAACTAAATGGTTATGTGTCATGGTAAATAAAATCTGGTTTACATTTTATTTTACCCATATGACTTCTCTTTTCTGCTATTACTTAAATAAATGTAAGAGGATGACCAGAAAAATACATATGTTCACTGGTGAATATTCCCTCTGAGAGAAGTTCAATTTAACAGGCCAAGCAATTCCAGAGCCTTCCTGGAACTCACAGGGATCCAGCCGGGTGTCTCCAGGATCCCTGCTTTCACGTTCACAGCCCTGCCCCAATTCTGCTCGCATCACCCCAGCTTGGAAACACAGTCCTTCGTGAACATACATGAAAACAAAACAAAAACTGCTTTTACCAATCATTTAAAAAGTTTAGAAATTTCACTAAAGGTTTGAAGGTCACATAAAAAAGAATGCAGTCTTTTCTTAGTTTGCTGTCTTCTTTGTGGTTTTTTTTTTCCTTCTCATTTTCTTCTCACTCTTCAAGAAACAAAGAAATGCTCCTGTCCTTGTATTCAGTAGATCAGCTCCACCCACATGGAGGACACTCGAGGTCTCAGAATTCCAAGGGAATTTTGTAATCAATTTTCCCAACAAAGATTTCTCACTATGATAATCCCTGTGCTAGCCAACAAGTGAATAAAAATATCTCCACGTTTTAGCATAACTTTATCCCAAGTTTCCACTCTATGAGCTGATGTTTATGTTGTGTTTTATTCGCTGATATTCCTGATGACATTAATAGTACAGAAAATTAAGTTGGGGATGATGTTCTTTTAAAATGTAATATTGTCATCCAGCAACTTGTCTGCATGTCTAAACTCTCCCGTTGTCCCACAGAAACTGTCCCATTCCTCCCCTGCTAACTCTTCCTTCTCATTCTCTGCACAAATGCTTCCTTCCTAAATTACAGCTGAGACAGAAGTCAGGAGGCATCAATTCCTAAACTTGCTTCTCCTCCATCTAAAGACCTCTTTATGTCAGTACCCACCCTCTGTCTGGTCTTAGGGGAAGAGGCATCCCTTCTCCAGCTCAAAGCGAATCCTGCCAGCTGTTCTCTTGATCTCGCCAACTCCCTCTCTCCTCAGTGGTTTATTTCATCCATTTCCCTCCTGACATTGTCAGCCTCTCTGTTTCAGCTGTTTCTTTCTCCTAAAACTCTCAATGGACCCCACTCTAACTACAGTTCTCTCGCTCTCTCTTTTTTTAATCAATATTTTTTTAACTGAAGTACAGTTGATTTACAGTGTTGTGTTAACTTCTGCCGTACAGCAAAGTGATTCAGTTATACATATATAATTAATTTATTTTTATTTTTGGCTGCATTGGGTCTTCGGTGCTGCGTGCAGGCTTTTTCTAGTTGTGGCGAGAGGCGGCTACTCTTCGTTGTGGTGCACAGGCTTCTCATTGCGGTGGCTTCTCTTGTTGCCGAGCACAGACTCTAGGCACGCGGGCTTCAGTAGTTGTGGCATGCGGGCTCAGTAGTTGTGGCCCGTGGGCTCAGTAGTTGTGGCTCACGGGCTCTAGAGCGCAGGCTCAGTAGTTGTGGCGCACGGGCTTAGTTGCTCTGCGGCATGTGGGATCTTCCCAGACCAGGGCTCGAACCTACGTCCCCTGCATTGGCAGATGGATTCTTAACCACTGAGCTGCCAGGGAAGCCCTGATCAATATTTTTTTAACTGAAGTATAGTTGATTTACAATGTTAATTTCTGCTGTACAGCAAAGTGATTCAGTTATACATATATATGCATTCTTTTTTAATATGTTCTGTCCCATTATGGTTTATCATAGGATATTGAGTATAGTTCTCTGTGCTGTGCAGTAAGACCTTGTTATTTATCCATTCTATATGTAATAGTTTGCATCTGTTAATCCCAAACTCCCACTCCATCCCTCCCCCAACCCCCTCCCCCTTGGCAACCACCAGTCTGTTC
>NC_041217.1:3950065-3958787 GCF_002837175.3 Physeter macrocephalus | reverse complement strand
CTTAGTATGATAATCTCTAGTTGCATCCATGTTGTTGCAAATGGCATTATTTTATTCTTTTTTATGGCTGAATAGTATTCCATTGTATACATGTACCACATCTTCTTCATCCATTTGTCAGTGGACATTTAGGTTGTTTCCATGTCTTGGCTATTGTGAACAGTGCTGCTATGAACATAGGGGTGTGTGTATCTTTTTGAATTATAGTTTTGTCCAGGTATATGCCCAGGAGTGGGATTGCTGGATCATATGGTAATTCTATTTTTAGTTTTCTGAGGAACCTCCATGCTCTCTCTTTTCTTGCCTCTGCAGCCAAGCTTCCTACGATGGCAGTTCATAGTTGCTGTGTTGACTGACTTGTTTTTGCTGCTAGCATCCCTTCTTGCTGCTTTGGGTAACTAGTACCTGACTGCCCTCTGAGGAACCAGGCCCTCCTGCCTCTTTGTGATCTCAACCTTATCAAACCAATCTCACAGGCAATACTGATGGATTCAGAGATGGACACATGCCCCAAGCTGGGCCAATTAGAATCAATTACACCCAAGGAATTTTGTTTGAGCTATTGAGAAAGTAGATTTTTTTCCCCAAGGGCTTGAAACCTGGAAATAGATAGTACTGGAGCTGCAACAGGCTGTCTGCCCGCAAAAGGAGAAGCCAGCTGAGAAGGGAGCAAACATGGAAGACGGGCCCGGAAATGGAGAGAAACTGGATCCTGGTGACGTCACCAGTGTGGCTAAGTCCAGCAGGGGCTGAAGCCAGAAACATTCCTGGATTTTTTAGTTACATGAGCCCATAGATAGCTTTTTACATAAGTCATTTCAGTTGTATTATTTTCCGTCCTTTTCAAGCAAAGAAATGTCTCACAAGGCAATTTGTCACTTCTCATTCATCTCTCGTCCGCTGGGGTCCATCTTCCAGCCCCGCCATGACACTCAAAGCTCCGCCGCTAAGTTCACTTCTTTGCCAGGCATTTGTTCACTTGTCCTTCCTGTAGAGCTTGAAAATATTGGCCAATCTCTCCTTTTTTTTGAAACTATCTTCTCCTTTGAATTTCTCCACTTTTTATTGTTTTCCTCTTGCCTCTCTGCATTTTCTTTTCTCCTTCTTTCTTCAAATCATAAATCTTATCACAATCAGGGTGTCATCCTCTTCTTAGTCTCTAAATCTGCATTCTTTTCCTGTGTGATTTCATCAGCTGTTAAGGTTTGTACGATCATTTATCTTTTAGTAGTTTGCAAGTTTCTGTCTCCTGCTCTGAGTCCTCCTTTGAATCCTAGACTCACACAGTCAAATGATCTTTAGGCGTCCTCACCTAAATGTCCAAACTTACACATACCATTTTTCTTCCAAACCTGCTTTACCCTTTTTCTATATTTCCTACACATTCCTGTGTTCTTATATTTATTACATCAGGCAACGACACCATGGACACCCTGCACTTGCCAGGGAGTCCCCGTCTTTGGGTTTCTCACTTCCAGCCTTCCTGTCTCCTATTCATCACTAATTAGTTGCATGACCTTGGGAAAATGTCCTAGGCTTCAGTTTTCTCATAAATCAAACAGAGATATCCATAATATTTGTTAAGAAGATGAAGTGAAACCTTCACATAAGCAATCCCACTCCTGGGCATATACCCAGAGAAAGCCATAATTCAAAAAGATACATGCACCCCAATGTTCATTGCAGCACTATTTACAATAGCCAGGTCATGGAAGCAACCTAAATGCCCATCGACAGACGAATGGATAAAGACGATGTGGTACATATATGCAATGGAATATTACTCAGCCGTAAAAAGGAATGAAATTGTGCCATTTGCAGAGACGTGGGTGGGCCTAGAGACTTATACAGAGTGATGTATGTCAGTCAGAAAGAGAAAAACAAATATCGTATATTAATGCATTTATGTGGAATCTAGAAAAATGGTATAGATGATCTTATTTGCAAAGCAGAAATAGAGACACAGATGTAGAGAACAAACGTATGGATACCAAGGGGGAAAGGCGGGGTGGGGGGTTGGTGGGATGGATTGGGAGATTGGGGTTGACATGTATGCAATACCATGTAGAAAATAGATAACTAATGAGAATCTACTGTACAGCACAGGGAATTCTACTCGGTGCTCTGTGGTGACCTAGATGGGAAGGAAATCCATAAAATAGGGAATATATGTATACATGTGGCTGATTCACTTTGCTGTACAGCAGAAACTGACACAGCAGCGTGAAGCAACTATACTCCAATACAAAAAGGAAAAGAGAAGAAAAGTAAATGTAACCATGAAAAAAAAAAGCACTTCAAACAGTAACGGGCACATAAAACATCTGAAATAAATATTAGCTTATATGTCAGTTTTCTCTTGATATGTAACAGGCCACCCCATAACCCAGTGGCTTGAAACAAGCCACTCATGAATTTCTTTTGCTCATGAATCTGCAAAGAAGTGAGGGCTCAGAGGGCCCAGCTCCTCTGCGCCCTGTGCAGCATCAGCCGGGGTGGCTGGACCGGGGTCCGGAGGGTAGACTTGAGGATGGCTCACCCGCTCGGGTGGTTGACAAGTTGGTGTTGGCTGCGGCTGAGCTCAGCTGGGCCTGGGGCCAGAGAGCCACATTCTCCATGTGGGCCTCCCTGCCCGTTAGCTTCCTCATCGAAGGAGGAACGAGCAGCCATGAGAAAGGAGGTGAGTCCTGAGAACAAGCACCCCGTGGCCAGAAGGGAAGCCGTCAGGATCTTAAGGCCTGCGTGCAGAAACTGGCACTGGCACTGCCACCATATTCTATTGTTCAAGTAGCCACAGAACCCGGGTTCAAGGAGAGGGGCCATATGACAGTTGTAGACGGGCAGATTGTCAAAGGATGGAGAAGCCAAGTTACAAAGCCACCGTGGCTCTTTCCCTCCACAGCACCACCCGCCTCCTCTCCATAGCCTCTGCCACAGCTTTGCTTTAGCTTTTAGTACATTTCCTGCCCTGCTGCCACCACCTATGAACTTGTCTCCTCTATTCGTGCTTTTCTCCAGTCTCCTCCCACACTGATATTTCTAAGACTACATTACTCACCGCCTTTAAATCCCTGGATCACTCCCCATAATATGAATAATATCCCAATTCTTTAGCATAAAACTATAGTTCCCAAACTGTGCACCAAGTTACCCTGGGACATCACATCAAACTCACAGTGGTACAGTGGGATATTTAAAAATATCGAGGCAAACACAGAGACATCTATCAGATCCTGCACAAAATCATAGCTTGAGGTCTTTACCAGTTTCTGGATCGAGCTACCTTTCTTTTGATGATGTCTTACCTACACAAAGTTTGGTTTTGGGTGTTTTCTCTGATTTAAAAAAAAAAAAAGTACTATGTGAAAATCAGTGTGGAACAGGAAATGAGGGTGGTGGTGTCCAACCTGATAGTTAATAAAGTTTGAGATGTTCTCTGTGACCAATAGACATGCACATCCCATCAGTAAATTATTATTAAAGAATGATATAAAAATTACTTTGTATTTCAACTTACATGCATTGTTTTTCCAAATAGCTATTAAGTTGTTGGGACACAATTACTTAGTAAATGGTTTGGACCTGATTACTTAATAAACAGAACTGTTAAGTATTTCGTTTGTTCTCAGACTGCCCTGAAAAATTCTGAGTCACTAAGGACACCATGAACTGAGAAAATCTGGGAACTTCACATATCATGTGTGAGACAGACATCTGAGAAAAAATGTTTAAAAAAACTATTGGCCACCTTTCCTTTTTAAAATTTCTCCCCCAGCCACCAAGGTACCTAGTCAGGAGGAAAGATACTTGTTTCCTTGAGTTTGTTGGGATTATATTACTCTGTGCCTCATGTGCTATTTCCTCTGTGTTTGCCCAAATGTCAGCCCCTCTGGCCAACTTCCTTCTTCCAGATTTCCAGTCTCATAACACTCTGTGCTTCCTGTTCTCTAATCTAGGTTTGCACTCCCCACCTCTTTTCGTGGTATCCTCTGGAACTTTCTCCATGATTTAATGACTCTCCCATATCCTGAATTTCTTCACAGCCTATATCCTACTCTTTTTTTTAAAAAAAATTTATTTATTTATTTATTTATTTATGTTTGGCTGCGTTTGGTCTTCGTTGCTGCACTCAGGCTTTCTCTAGTTGTGGCACGCGGGCTTCTCGTTGCGGTGGCTTCTCTTATTGCGGAGCACGGGCTCTGGTCATGCGGGCTTCAGTAGTTGAGGCTCGCGGGCTCTAGAGCACAGGCTCAGTAGTTGTGGTGCATAGGCATAGTTGCTCCGTGTTATGTGGGATCTTCCCGGACCAGGGCTCGAACCCGTGTCCCCTGCAGTGGCAGGCGGATTCCAAACCACTGCGCCACCAGGGAAGCCCTCTCCTACTCTTCAACCCAAACCAATTCCTCCCCTGGTAGGTGGCTTTCCCAGCAGACTTCTTCAATGGAAGCCTTTTATTCTCTTATGTTAGGAATATTCCCTTACGTGTTCTCTTAGTGACTAACTTGCTTTGGAAAGCTAACAGCAGACCCTGGCTTTCTCATCTTTTTGAAACACTCCTGCTCCTATAAGACTCTTGCCATCAGGTCAAACCCCCGCCCTCAGCCAGCTCCTCTCCGTCCCCTGGAACGTTTTGTTCCTCACCTCTCACTGTGCGTTCCCCCATCCAGTGATGACTCTGTCCTCTGGCTCACCGTCCTTTTCTCCACCCTGTCTGGTCTCCATCCTGAGTGACGTCAGCAACCATCTGAATGCGTCATCCCACAGCCAGGCTTTTCGGTCCTTGGTCTCCTCATCTCCAGTCACCTTCTCCTCTGCTCCATGTCGTGGTCTAGCCCAGACCTCTCAAAGCGTGGTCCAGGGACTGGCTCTACCAGGATGGTTTAGGAGGCTTGATAAAATAGGCCACCTGTCCAGCTCTACAGAATCACATTTTTGGAGGAAAAGTCCAGCAAATCTGCACTTTAACACTCTTCCCAGGTGATTCTTAGGCAAAGTGACTTTGAGATCCACTGTGTTAAACTTGGCTCTCATCAAAACTATCCCACAATTTAATTTAGTGACTCGGAAATCACATTCTTTTACCAGAATCTCCTACCTTTCCAGATAATTTTCTCAATTATTCCCACTACACTGCTCCTTACATAATGAAGCCTCTCCCTTAGCTTTTTTTCTCATTATGTGCTGTTTCCTAATTTCCCTTCCCTCTCTCTTTAGCTTAGATTTTTATTAATAATAATGATAGCAAACGTTTCCTGAGCATTAACTCTATGGCAGACACTAAGTCCTTTATCGTATTAATGCATTTGACCCTCACAACTTGATGAGGTAAGTGATCATTTTAATCCTCATTTTTTTCTTGCCCAGATTTTTGATTCCCTTGCCTGTGTATGCCTTCTGAGCTTCCATCCAGCAGTACCCCAGCCCTGATCCACCCTCCCGTGCTTGGCCCCTGGCCGCTGAGCACAGCAGGAAGACCTGGGACAGTACGAGTTCATGGTCACCTGCCCTAACGGGCCCTGAACACCAAGTGTTGGGGGTGTTCAGGGCCCATTAGAGACCAATGGGAGAGACCCATTGGTCTCTCCCCCTCTAGTGGGCTATGTCACGCCTCCCACCTCAAAATCTCCCTTCTTTTCAGCAGAAAACTGTGACTACTACTTCACAAAATGGAAACTCTCAGACAAAAACAAACAAAACTGCTTGCCATCCAGTCTACAAAAACATCTACATTAGCACTCATGTTTCTTTCTTTCCTTCTTTTTTTGGTTCTGTTTTATATTTTTAAAAAAAAATTTATTGGGGTATAGTTAGTTTACAATGTTGTGTTAGTTTCAGGTGTACAGCAAAGTGATTCAGTTATACATATATAATACATATATCCATTCTTTTTCAGATTCTTTTTCATATAGGTTATTACAGAATATTGAGTAGAGTTCCCTGTGCTATACAGTAGGTCCTTATTTATCTATTTTATATATAGTAGTGTGTATCTGTTAATGCTAGTCTCCTAATTGATCACTTCCCCCTACATTTCCCCTCTGGTATCCATAAGTTTGATTTTCGAGATCTGTGAGTCTGTTTCTGTTTTGTAAATAAGTTCGTTTGTATCCCTTTTCTTTCATTTACTCACATATTTGACAGATATTTATTGGGTATTACCATGTGGCAGGCTCTGTGCTGCACTGTTTCAAGGAAGAGACAGGTTGTATGCCTCTTGTTATGTTATAATGTGAAAACTAACACTGAGGGAGGTCAAGAAGCTTGCCTGATGCCAAATCTCGTCAGTGGTGGAGGAGCTCACCAGACTCAGGGTCCGAGCTCCTAACTGGCAGATGGCACCACTGCCCCCTCAGTGCCCCAGGAGTCCTGTGGCCAAGAGTGAGACCTGCCAAGGACCCTGGTTCAATGAGAGCAGCTACACTCATCTATTTCTTCTAAAGCAAAGCCTGGAGGTTAGGAACAGCTTTGTTAACGCTGGAGAATCTATGTGTTTTCTCCTCTGGACATTGAGAATCACGTCATAACTGATCATGGTAAATTTCGCTTTCTCATCTCAGAAGCTTAGGGCCAAATTCCAACTCAGTGAGGATCTGCAGCTTATCTAGTTGTGTTCTTTTCTCTTTGCCCTTAACCACCCATTCCATTGTTTTCACCGTTCGTCCAGATGTTTTAATTTTGGCATGTGTTTTCAGTAAATTTCTCAGATCCTTTTTGGAGCAATATTTGACACAGTTAGAGATAATGTGTGTGAAACATTTTTTAAACTATAACTGTAGTTATATGAACTAAATATATACACATAAAGAGGTAAATGCAAGAGTTTTAGTCTTTTGAACAACTGCCATACAGCTCAGCTATGCATCTCAGATACAGTGAACTAAAGTTTTGGAGAACGGGAGAGAGCCCTGTAATTCCCACTGAGACTTCTGGCAATGAAAGTTTTCTCAGAGAGAGGAACTACATGAACGAAGGGTTCATTACTCAGCAATTCAAGAAAAATTGGGGGTCCGCATTCTTTTAGGTATTTAGAGTGCTTGTTACTTTTAAAACTAGTTTAAGACTGAGGTTCTGGATAAAGATGGTGGAGTAGGAAGACTCTGAGCTCCCCTCCTCTGATGGACCCACCAAAACTACAAGTGCATGTAGAACAGCTATTTCTGAGAACGACCTGAAGCCTCCCAGAACAGATTGTCTACAGCTGAGGACACAAAGGAAAGGTCACACTGAGAGGGGTAGGAGAGGCAGAGATGTAGTCTGGTCAGAACCCACCCCGGCACAGCAACCCACAGCAGGAGGGATGTCACAACCGCAGGGGTCACCTGAGGAGCAAGGGGTCACCTGAGGAGCAAGGGGTCAGAGCCCCACGGCGGGCTCCCCAGCCTGGAGGTCTGCACTGGAAGAGGAGCTCCCATAACATTTGGCTTTGAAAACCAGCAGGGCTCATGTCTGGGAGAGACAGAGGGCTGTGGGAAACCACTTGCTCTGAGGTCCAGTACAGAGGCAGCAGCTCAAAAAGCACCTGGATCGTAGGAGAAGGAGGTTCACTGACTAGTTTTAGGGCATGTGCCAGAGACGCAGGGAGACAGTGGAACTTCCTCTGGGGATGGCTGCTCTATTGGGCACCATATTTTTTTTTTTTACTCTCCTTCCACCCAGCCAGTTGGGTGGGGTGGGTGCTATATCTGTCACTCTTTGTCAACCTACCACTGCTGTGAGGACCCACTCACCCTGGCTGGCTCTCCAAAGCAGCTCCTGTCCCGCCCCACCCAGTGGGTGGCCTTGGACAGCACTGGTCCCCTCCAAAGTGGCTTCCACTCCAGGGGGCCAGCCCCACACACCAGCATTCAACAGTTGTGTCTGGGCCTCAGCCAGCCATGCCGGGGGGCCAGCCGTGCATATCAGTGTGCCCACAACAGTCACAGCTGGACATCTCAGCTAGCTGGGCCAGGATCCAGCGGCCCCCCTGCCCCCCACCAATGTGCACACAGATATCATGGCCCAACCCCAACAGGAGGGTGCACGTAGCCCACACAGGGGACACCCCTGGAGCACCTGGCTCTGGTGACCCAGGAGGGATTGTGACACTGGGCTCCACAGGACACCTTCTACATGAGCCACTCTTTCAAGACTGGGAGACGCAGTTTATCTACCTAATACATAGAAACAAACACAGAGAATTAGGCAAAATGAGGAGACCAAGGAATATCTTCCAAATGAAAGAACAAGTAAAACCTCA
Organism: Physeter macrocephalus; assembly: GCF_002837175.3. Taxonomy (NCBI): domain Eukaryota; kingdom Metazoa; phylum Chordata; class Mammalia; order Artiodactyla; family Physeteridae; genus Physeter; species Physeter macrocephalus. Next base: position 3,950,551 of record NC_041217.1, on the reverse strand, counting down.
GGAAGAGAACTGAATGAAACAGAGATAAGCAACTTATCAGTTAAACAGTTCAAAGTAATCGTCATAAAGATGCTTTTGATAGAAGAATGGATGTACTCAGTGAGAACGTCAACAAAGAGATAGAAAATATTTTAAAAAATCAAAATTAAAGAATACAATAACTAAAATGAAAAATACACTAGAGGGAATCAACAGCAGATTAGAGGATGCAGAAGAACAGATCAGTGATCTACAAGACATGATAGTGGAAATCACCCAGTCAGAACAGCAAAAAGAAAAAAAATATTTAAAAATGAGCAGCAAGCTCCTTTTTGACCCACCTCTTGGAGAGATGGAAATAAAAACAAAAAGAAACAAATGGGACCTAATGAAACTTAAAAGCTTTTGCACAGCAAAGGAAACCATAAACAAGACGAAAAGACAACCCTCAGAATGGGAGAAAATATTTGCAAATGAAGCAACTGACAAAGGATTAATCTCCAAAAT
>NC_041217.1:3923571-3949712 GCF_002837175.3 Physeter macrocephalus | reverse complement strand
CAAATAGAACTACCATACGACCCAGCAATCCCACTACTGGGCATATACCCTGAGAAAACCATGATTCAAAAAGAGTCATGTACCACAATGTTCATTGCAGCTCTATTTACAATAGCCAGGATGTGGAAGCAACCTAAGTGTCCATTGACAGATGAATGGATAAAGAAGATGTGGCACAAATATACAATGGAATATTTCTCAGCCATAAAAAGAAACAAAATTGAGTTATTTGTAGTGGGGTGGATGGACCTAGAGTCTGTCATACAGAGTGAAGTAAGTCAGAGATAGAAAAACAAATACCGCATGCTAACACATATATGTGGAATCTAAAAGAAAAAAAAATGGTCATGAAGAACCTAGGGGCAAGATGGGAATAAAGACACAGACCTACTAGAGAATGGACTTGAGGATATGGGGAGGGGGAATGGTAAGCTGGGACAAAGTGAGAGAGTGGCATGGACATATATACACTACCAAATGTAAAATAGATAGCTAGTGGGAAGCAGTTGCATAGCACAGGGAGATCAGCTCCGTGCTTTGTGACCAGCTAGAAGGGTGGGAAAGGGAGGGTGGGAGGGAGGGAGATGCAAGAGGGAAGAGATATGGGGATATATGTATATGTATAACTGATTCACTTTGTTATAAAGCAGAAACTAACACAGCATTGTAAAGCAATTATACTCCAATAAAGATGTTAAAAAAATAAATAAATAAAAATGAGGATAGTTTAAGGGCCCTCTGGGACAAAATCAAGCATACTTGCATTCATGTTATAGGGGTCCTAGAAGTAGAAGAAAGAGAGAAAGATAGAGAAACCTATTTGAAGAAATAATGGCTGAAAACTTTCTTAAGTTTTCAGTTTTCCTGAAACCTGTGTTCAGGAAGCACACAGAGTCCTAAACAAGATGAACTCAAAGAGACCCACACCAAGAGACATTAGAATTAAAATGTCAAAAGTTAAAGAGAGAATCTTAAAAGCAGCAAGAGAAAAATAACTACAAGTTACATACAAGGGAGCCCCCATAAGATTATCAACTGATTTTTTAACAGAAAGGTCAGAAGTATCTGGCATGATATTCCAAAATGCTGAAAGGAAAAAATCTTACAACCAAGGATATTCTACCTGGTAAGATTATCATTCAGATTTGAAAGAGAGAAAAAGGGTTTCCCAGACAAGGAAAAGCTTGATGAAAAGGAGCTCATCACTGTGAAATTGGCCTTATAAGAAATGTTAAAGGGACTTCTTTTAATGAAAAGGGAAAGACAATAACTAGAAACAAGAAAATTATGAAAGAAAAAAATCTCACTGGTAAAGGCAAAAATGTAGTGAAGGCAGTGGATCAATCACCTATAAAGCTAGAATAAAGGTTAAAAGATAAAAGTAGTAAAATCATCTATGTCTGAAATAATTAGTTAAGCAATACACAAAATAAAAAGATGTAAAATATGACTTCAATAACATAAAATGTGAAAGGGGGAACAAAAATGTAGTGCTTTTAGAATGTGCTTGAACTTTTAGCAATTATCAACTTAAAGTAGACTAATATATATGAGGGTTGTCATATATGAATCTCATAGTAACCACAGACCAAAAACCTATAAGATACACAAAAAATAAAGAGAAAGGAAAGCAAACATAACACTAAAGTTGTCAAATCACAAGGGAAAGGAACAAGAGAAGGGAACAGAGAAGAATGGAGAAGAGCTACAAAAACAACCAGAAAACAACAAAATGGCAATAAATGTATACCTATCAAAAATAACTTTAAATGTAAGTGGACTAAATGCTCTAATCAAAAGATAATGGCTGCCTGAGTGGATAAAAAACAAGAGCCGTCTATAATCTGCCTACAAGAGGCTCATTTCAGATCTAAAGACACAGACTGAAAGGGATAGGATGGAAAAAGATATTCCATGAAAAGGAAATGAGAAGAAAGCTGGGTTTGAAATACTTATATCAGACAAAATAGACTTTAAAACAAAGACTGTAACAAAAGACACAAAAGGGTATTACATAATGATAAAGGGATCAATCCAGCAAGGGGATGTAACATTTATAAATGTATATGCACCCAGCATAGGATCACGTAAATACATAAAGCAAATATTAACAGACATAAAGGGAGAAATTGACAGTAATACAATAAAAGTAGGGGGCTTTTAACTAAAAACTTCCCTAACTGGGTGAAGGAAACATACATCCAAGTCCAGGATCTTTCTCCTCAGGCAAGGGAAACAAAAGCAAAAATAAACAAACGAGACTACTTCAAACTAAAAATGTTTTGCACAGAGAAGAAAACCATCAACAAAACTAAAAGTCTGCCTACTGAATGAGAGAAGATATTTGCAAATGATATATCCAATAAAGGGTTAATATTGAAAATATACAAAGCACTCACACAACTCAGTATCAAAAAACAATCTGATTGAAAAATGGGCAGGGGATCTGAATAGACATATTTTCAAGATATGCAGATATCCAGCAGACACATGAAAAAATGCTCAACATCACTAATCATCAGGGCAATGCAATTGAAAGCACAATGAGATATCATTTCACACCTGTCAGACGGCTATCATCAAAAAAGACAGCAAATAACAAGTGCTGGCGAGGATGTGGAGAAAAGGGAACCCTCGTACACTATTGGTGGGAATGTAAATTGGTGCAGCCAGTATGGAAAATAGTATGGAGTTTCCTCAGAAAAATTAAAAATAGAACTACCGTATGATCCAGCAATTCCACTTTTGGGTATTTACGTCGGAGAAAACAAAAACACTTTTCAAAGATACATGCATCCCAGGGTTCATAGCAGCATTATTTACAATTGCCAAGATATGGAAGAAACCCAAGCGCCCATCAACAGAGGAATGGCTAAAGAAAGGGAGACGTACAAACTTATACTTTTACTTAAACAAATTATACAGTCACATAGAAAAGCTCCAAAGAAAAAAAGTGAAATACAATAGTATTTCATAAAATAAAAAAAGAAATTTAAAGAGCCATTCAAGCAAATGTCGAATATTTATTGAGGGTCTACCGTACACTAGGCACGGTTCTAGCCACTGGGGACACAGTGCTAAAAAGTATAGGCAAGGTCTCTGTGACCTATAAACTGGACTAACATTTTGTTCAACCGCCAGTATATTCCTGTTTTAGAGGATGCATCCCATTTGAAAATTAACTCATGTACATAGACTTACATATTTAAAGGATATATCCAGCAAGTGCACCCATGATGAGAAAATGCTGTTATTAAATATTAGTATTATTATAGCCTAACCCCTTTCAATGAAATGTGAGATGTTTAATAATATTCATACTCAGCAGCTCACTGCAATGATCCATGTAGATCTTTGAGAATTTCCTTTCGTTATTTTTATTTGTCCATAAGTATACTTGGATGGCTTCTTGAAATAAATCTGTTTTAAAGAAAAAATAAACATTTAGACAGAAAACACAGAAGGCTGTTTTTTTTAAAACTGAAGTTTTCTCTTTAAATGATTTATATGGATAAAGGAATGTGTAGCCTTATAAACTCTTGGGAGTTAAGGGACTGGGCATGAATATTAGTGCTTTCACTATAAACTAGCTGCAAAACAGGAAAGCATTATTCTAAAAACTATTTTAGATGTAAGACAAGAAGACATATTTCCTTTAAATACAGGGTAAAGCATAGGAGTATGCTTCAGCCATCTTCAGCTGAACCAGAGGGTCTTCTCTTAGAAGTTTTGCGACTGTATATCATTTTTCTAATTTGACTTTCTAGTCTACTCTCGGAATCAGTTTTTAGAACATATTCCCCAGCAAAATAAATAATTAAACTATAGATGAACTGTCAAAAGGGAACATTATTTTAATGCAACATTAACATTTTGGTAATTAACATGGAAGTTAATGCATTTATCAGATGTAACAACATTAGACTTGTAAATTTTAATTAAAGTTAATGGCTCGTGATATAGCTGTAGGGAGCAGGCATCCTCTCTAGATACTGAAAACCTGTCTGATGTGATTAGAAATCCTAAACGTAGAATAAAGGATAGTACTGGCAATGACTAGTCTTCATTTCTTACAAAATCAGCAACTTGAAAGTCCTTTCAAATGAGGAAACTGGCAAGCAAATGGAAGTTAATAGAAGAGGCGATGATAATATTTAAGGGACTGACTCAAAGCGCACAAACCGTTTTTGTGTATTTCCCTTTCTATATGAAGCTACCTGAGATAATTCCAAGAAAAGCAATGAAGATACTGAGTAATTTTAAACTAATTATTTAGTTTAGGGACTAATATGTCATCTTCAGTTCTCTCTGAAATTTCGGATGGAAAGTTGCCATCCAAAACTATACTTAGATGGCTCAGTCTAGATTTCTGAAAACAAGAGTCAGTTACTTTGAGTGACAAACTAACAAAAAACCTGCACGTAAAAATTTTGATAAAATGATGAATATGTTGACTGATAGGTAGCCACACTTATTAACCAGCCAAAAGTACATGTAATATTCAAATTCAATGCCAATGATAGATGTTTCACAAACAGATAATAAGTCTGCCTATTTGCCAATGGGGGTCAAGATTCCTTTAATGTTTCCCAAGTATCTTCCTTTCTACTAAGGCCTAATTAATTAAGGTTACTAATGCTAAACGATTCACTAAAGATACTGTATTTCTTCCATTCTAAGACATACCTTTTTTATTTACTAGACTATAAGTCTGTCTTGTTTAAATAGTACTTGGCAAAAGTAGGAACCCAATAAATATCAGGCGAATGAATGGATAAATTTAGTTTTCTGAAATTTAAATAAATTTACAATTAATATCTACATTTAATACTGGCTATTAATTATATATTACATACATTATATTATATATACAATGAATACTGCTTTCTTGTTTGGTCCCCCAAAACTGTCTTAATATCCAGAGTGTCTTACAGTGGATGGTGGAGTGGAATCAAAATACAGAAAGTTAAGTGTTTCCATAAGTAATTATTGTTTTAAGAATAAAGTGAACTCTTCAGATAATAAATTGGACCCTGTATCCAAGCAGCTCTGAATGCAACATTTTCACGCGCCTTCACCGAGAGTACAAAATACAAAAGACTCAGTAAAGGATGAGCCGTAAATACCAGAAACTTGGATGCTGGCACATCACCAAGGAATGATGGATTCTGAGTTGTTGGTCAGGGCTCACTCCTGACTGTCAGATTGCTTGTGGTGCAAAGCATTGAACCGGTCAGCATGAAAACCTCTGTCATTCTTTAGTCGTAGAGGTGGTATGGATTGCAGAAATTACAGATTAAACAGAGACCATTTCAACTTCTTTTCACACTCAATTTTTGGCTTGGTTTCCAACCTGGATGTAGACGGGCTGATTTGCAGGGCTAGTGAAAAGTGGTAGTCCCGAGGTTTATTGTATATTATAAACCTAATGGAATGTTGAGAACAAAACCTTGCTTTCCAACTAGTTTCTCTAGCAGTCTTTAAGCTACGCTTTAAAAATGACGAGAACTCGAAGCAGAACTGCATCTGCTGGCGCGTGACCATTCAACGTCTCAGATTTCTACACATAAAACATGGATTATGTAATAATTTTGTTATGAATTTTAAGCCTCTTTCAATAATAACAGTGACCCCCCTAGGTCAGGTATTTTCTGGGTAATTAGTAACTAGCTGGGTTAGGAGTCTAAATCTCATAAAATATTTTAAAGATGATTTTATGTTTTTGTAATTCAGAAAGGTCAACCAGTGAACTTAGGTAGTTCTCTGTTTTTCCTAATGGTGAATATGAACTTACACCTCAATCTCACTTGTCATTTTGTGAAGCATGGACTCTTACTGTCATTAGGGGCAGAAAAATACAATTCCAAAAATTTAAATATTTGGAAACACAGAGAAGGTAAATGATAAATTTACTGGTGAGCAGGAATTGTAATTCAAAACATGAACCACTGACCAATCCAGTACAGACAGAGTGATTTTTTTCAACCATCAATGTTTAGGTCTTCCTGAACTTTGAGTGCTAATAATATATCAGCCTGGCAAATAATTTTACACCAGAGTTACCAGACTTAGTAAATATAAATATGGATGCCCAGCTAACTTTGAATTTCGAATAAATAAAGAACAATTTCTTTTTTAGTCTGAGTATTGCATGAGACATACTAAAATATTATGTGTGTTCATCTGAAATTAAAATTTGAGTGGACGTCCTGTATTTCTTCTGGCAACCCTACCTCCTTATCCAGATTCTGGTGTCTCCCCTCACTGGCCTCTTAGCCCTAGTTCCTCCCCCTGAGGGCTGCAGTTCAGGTGGGGCTGTTTGTGGCATGTGTGTGAGGTGTCCTATGTATGGCCACTCATCATCTTCTCTCCTGCCAGACCTGCCAGACCACTGTTCACACTTTCCTGGGTCTGTCCCGTGTCCGCATGGACTTTGACATCCTCTCTTCCCAGAGCTCCAGGCTCTGGTAGGAATAAACCCCTGTGCTCAGGACACAAAATCCATCCAGTGTCTCTAATGACACCACTTTCAGGATTTCCGACCACAGGGCGGAAGGCACTTCAGAATCCCTGACTCCCAGAGCCCTCACCTCCAACCCATGTCCCCCTTTTCCTTTATCTCCAGGCTCCTGCCCCGAATTCTGAACTGACCACCTTTTTGTGAGGTGATCAATCACTTCCTCATAAAGATTTGCCTCCCTCGATGGCTTACTCACCTTGCTTTTCAGCTGGAAAATCTGGCTTTGCCGGGTTTTCTGACATAGACTTCAGAGATCTACTTTTGAAATTGAAAACCTGACTATTGAATTTCTGTTTGCTTTCACCTTTAAGCTACCTTGAGGCCAAGGTTGCCTGTGGTTGAAAGGGGGGGAAACAAAAAAGAAAAAAATGACTATTGTACGATTTTACATGACTGTGTAGCTACTCTTAGAGTGTGACTTTGGGCTCAACGTTTTGCCCCAAACTTCTTCCATATCTTCAGATTGAACACGTGGTCATCTTTGTCAACCTACCGCCGTCCAGTTGTCTGAGGGACCCTGTGACCCTGTGAAAGGTCTTAGTCTTCTAGTTCTCAATTTTCCTCCTTGTTTACAAAATGGGACATGTTGAGGAAGAGTTATTTAATATTTTTCAAGTAACTCTTATGTGTTATGTAATATGAAGTATCTCATTACACACGGTATCAAGTACAACAATTCCTAGCCTACAAAGAATAAGATACAGTACAAGGCATGCCTTTGAAATATAATGAATGCACACAGGCTCCCCAGTTCTCCCTTATCATAGAGTGTATGGTTGTATGTGGTGATGGGATCACATTATATTGTGAGTGGATCACAGATTTTCGACATTACAAGGATTCCAATTGTGTATTTAGTCAAATTTCCTCATTTCAAAACAGCACAGCTGTATTTTTCAATTAAGAGACATGGTCGGGAAGTTTCAGAGAGAGTCGGCCTGTCCTTTACAGATGTGTAATTTTACACTTCATATTTATCCCAGTTGTCATTTCGCATTTATCTTGTCAGTGGAATGTGTTAGCTTTTAGAACAGTAAATCTAAATCTAAATATTAATTTTTCTGAGATTGAATGTATCTTCACTGGGGGTACTCACACTCGTGTCTGTTTCACTTTTTTGCTCATAAAACAATTTATCTAGCAATTATCTAACAATTTAAAAATCAGGACAAGAACAAATGATTTATGGTGAAAATGTGTCTCAATTATTGATAAAGATGGAAAATATACATATAATTTTATAAATAATCAAAGAATTATGAATTAAAATAATATGACCCTTTTATTTTTTTCCTTCCAAACTTGTGAGTATTAAAATGATTACGGTAGTCCCTGTAGGTGGAAAATATTGAAGTGAATCAGAAACACAAACCTTGCTCGAAAATTCTAGCATACTTCATTGGCATTATCCTAATCCTGCGTCTCTTTTTTCCTTAGCAGTGATATCCACCCTCCTGGCCTCATTTACCGTTTTACACCTATGTTTCAAAAATAATTATCACCTACATATTCGGACCCACATAATCAACTGGCCACTTGATATCCACTTGGATGACTCACGATTACCGCAAATTCAATACCACAGTGGGATCAGCCCATGTATATTGTTCTACAATTTTCTTTTCTTTTATTTAACCTTTCATTGTAGGTGTTTTTTTCATAATGGTATATTTATATCATTAAAAGTAAATCCATTTGTGTCCCTTTTTGCTCTCCATCCCACTGTTAATGCTCTGGTCGGGACATCATCATAGGTAGCCTAGAGTTTTGCAAGACCTTGCCTTATTGATTTCCCTGTACTCACTCTTGGACACTTTCAATCTTTTTTTTCTCTAATTAGCCAAAGCCATCTTGTAAAAATACTGAATTTAGCTCTCCCAAATATGAACCGTGTGATCCGAAGGACCTGGTAGTCCATGGGGAAAAGTTTGAATTTTCTTCCAAATGAAAAGGGAAGCCACTGACGAGATTCAGAGGTGGGGAAGTCACACACCATCACTCACCCTTTTCAAGGGTGCTTTGGCTGCTGTGTGGAAAATGGATTGTGGGAGCCCCCGTGGAATCCAGGAGACGAATGAGGGGGGCTTTAGCTGTGGTCTAGACGGGACATGATGGAGGTTGGGGCCGAGGTAAAAGCAGTGACGAGAGGTGGACGAATTCTTGAAAGATCTCGTAGGTTTAATTGACAAGAATTTCTGATGGCTTGGATGTGCGGGGTAAGGGAAAGAGAGTAACCGAGAATTATGGGAAGTGGGGAAAGGAATTCGCTTCAGGAAGCAGTCAGAAATTTCACTTGGGATATATTAATTGTGTCATGACTCCACCACATTCAACTAGAGATTCGAGTAGGCACTTGTCCATATCAGTCTGGAACACAGTGGAGGAGTTTGGGCTAATCAAATAAATGTGGGACTCATACTTATAGCCCTAAAAATGGAAGGTGGGGAATATAGTTAGAGAAATGGATGCAGAAATGAGTCTGAGGAACTGTTACATGTAGCGGCTGAATAATGAAGAAAGAGGCAGTGAAGGAGACCAAGAAGGGACAGACAGAGGCAGGAGAAAACCAGGAGAGTCAGGTACTGCAGAAGCCAGAACTGACAGTGCTGGAGAAAGAGGAAGTGCTGCTAAAAGGTTAAGTAAACCGAGGACAGAAAAGTACTCACCGGAGCTGGCAGCACAGAGGTCAGGGATAATTTTGATACGAGGTGTCGTTACTGTTATTTGCCCATCATAACGAGTGAGTTTCCAGCTTAAATCCTTTCAGTGGCTTCTCCTCGGCCCCGTGATGCAGTTCAAAACACTTCCTATGTCTTTTAAGTCCCTCCACCTCCCGGCCGGTGCCCTGTTTCCTGACCCGTCTCTGCAGCCATACTGGACTTCTCTGAGTTGCAGTCCTGAAAACGTGATGTGCTCTCTCCCCTGTCAAGGTCCTCACACAGGTTTGAACCAACAGTAATTTCTAGACTGTATGGCATATGAGAAGCAGCATTACATGGTGGTTAAGAATGCAGACTTCTGTTAATCCCAAGCTCCTAATTTATTCTCCCCCCCCCTTTCCCCTTTGGTAACCATATATTTATTTAGATTCACACTACTTTATATAAAATAGATAAACATCAGGGACCTACTGTACAGCACAGGGAAGTATAGTCAATATCTTGTAATAACCTAGAATGGAAAAGAAACTGAAAAAGAACATAGATGTGTATATGTACAACTGAATCACATTGCTGTACACCTGAATCATTGTAAATCAACTATACTTCAAAAAGAAAAAAACAAGAATGCAGGCTTGGGAGTCAGCCTTCCCAGATTTGCATTCTGGCTCTGGCTTTTCCACTTGTGCCATCTTAGGAAGTTCCTTTTCTCAACTTACGTTTCTGCAGTTCTTTTTGTCCCTTCAGTAAAATGGGATACGTCATAGAATTATTGTTAGAGGGAAAAAAAGTGACACTCAAAAGAATGAGAATTACAGGGCATCAGACTATAGATGTTAAAAAGGTAATCGAATCATGCCTTCAAAATCTCAAAGAAAAATTATTTATAATCCATATTCCTGTATCCCGGAAAAAAGGTCAACCAGTTAGAAGGGCAAAATTAAAACATCTTTTCAGACATGGAAGAATTTAGAAAATTATCTCCCACACGGCCTTTCTTAGGGAATTATTTGAGTACGTACTCCTAAAAATAAGGGAATTAAAAAGTTGAGGAGAGGACAGGGAAGGCAAGAATAAAATGACTATAGCAAAGGAAAGTGATGAAAGAAAGTCTGAAAAACAGCTTTACAGCTGGCTCAAGTGACAGTTAATCCTGATTGGAACCAGAGGATGGAGAACATTTGAAGTTCCTAGGAAAAAAATACAGCATCCAGGGATCTGATCATATTCCTAGCTCTAATATACTGGGTGATCTGAAGAAGGAAATAAATGCTGACAGTATAAGAAGCAAACAAAGGCAACAAGACAATCCAGGAGAAATTAAAAAGGTCCATAGGATACTTACGCTACACTAATTGGATTTGAAATAAACAAGATTTACATGGTTAAACCATAAAGCTTAAGTTTCATTTGACATAACCTCTAGAACTAACTTATAGACAAAAGATTTAGTTATGGTTAAAGTGCCAACTTGATTCTCTACAAGTTCAAGTTTGGATGCCTGCAGTGGGAAGGTAGAAGGTGGCGAGTTCAGCTGATGGGAAGGACACGGGTACCAGTATCCTCATCTTACAAAATGGGCAGTGAAAAAAATAACATCTCTAGTTGCTGGCATTCATCAAGGGTGTCAGATGCAAGCAATGCGACTCTGACTTTACTAAGCAGAAAGGAGATCACTAAAATTATACTGGAAAGCTAACAATAAGAGTTTAATTTGGGGAAAGCTGAAAAAAAAAAAAAACCCAACAACAACAAGCTCAGAGCTGTTTCTAGAAGTAACATCCAAAAGCATGTTGCAGAGCTGGTCTGATGGTAAAACCCGCGCTCCCACTCAGTACTGGAAGGAACTGCCTCAGCTTCCCAACCGGCGACACGCCTGTGCCAGGAACTCGCTCACGCGACTCTGGGAAACAAACACTACCATTGCCATCGGCGGTCACCCTCTGCCATCCACACACTGCACACTCGGAAGCTCAGGAGAGCCTGTTTCTTTTCCCTCATGTTGTTCACCTGTAAATGAGACTATGAACAGGTGCATCTGATTGGCTGAAACTAGGCCACGTGCTTCTGTCATGGACACAAGGGAAATGGGACTGAGTTTAGCTCTTAGAGTAGAGGGGAAGGAATCAGAACATTGGTTTTTCCCCAAATATGATATTTTAAAGCTTGCTGGAGATGACGACAGAGGTCTACTACATTGATGAAGCAATACGTAAAAGTCTATTATTTAAAGTTATAAGAATAATTTAAACAGAGACTAAAATTATTGCATTCTTTTTTCGTCTCTTGTTCTTACAACCTGAATCCAATTCATCAGAAAATTCTGTTGGCTCTCCTTTCAAAATATGTACAGAAAATGACTCCTTAATGCCTTTCCTGCTCACAGCCTCATCCCAGCTAGTGCAGGCTCTGCCCTAAATTACTAAAATAGCTTCCCAGCTGGTCTCCCTGCTTCATTCTTTGTCCCTTTACAGAATATTCAAAGTTAGCAGCCAGAGAATTCCTTTCAAGATATAAGAAAGATCCTGTTATGTCTGTGCTCAAAACCGCGCAAAGACTTCGAAGGTGACTCATTGTAAAAGTCTAAGTAAGGCCCTTCAGGATCTGCTGTTCTCCCCACCCAGCTGTGACCTCATCTTCTATTCTGACCCCACTCACTGGTCTCTCATCCTTCATCCAACGTGAGGGACAAGCTTTGGTCCTGAGCTCTCTTCCCCCAGGTGTCTGCATGGCTAACTCTCTCGTACCTTCAAGACCACCCTGCCCTTAGACCTCCCAGTCTCACCCTTTCTGTTTTACCAAGTTACCTTTTTTCTACAGCTCTGATCACCTTCTAACATACTATGTATAATTTACTTAATTATGGTGTTTATTTTCTGTCTCAAGAATGGCAGTTATTTTGTCTCTTTTGTTAGCTGGTGTATCCAGGCCCTTAAAAAAAGCTCCCTGGTATAGGAAAATAATAAGCCATTGTTGAGTAAATAAATAAATGGATGAATAAATAATTGCTATAAAACTTCATAGGGAAGAGCTGGTGGAATTAATTTATCTAAATTCTGGTTTGTCAGAGCAGAAAGCTGATAGATAGACCCTAAAACAGGTCAGTCAAGAAATATCAGCATATATTATTTAGAATTATGGCAGTAACTACAAAAAGAGCAAAAGTAGAAATATATAAAAGTGGTTGTGTCTGCAGGACAGGACTGGGAGAAGAAAGAAGTAGGGCAGAGCTCTGTGGCTTTTTATTTTAAACCTTTTTGAACTCTTGGATTTTTTTTTTTTTTTGGCCACATGGCATGGACGATGTTAGTTCCCTGACCAGGGATCAAACCCGTGCCCCCTGCAGTGGAAGCACGGAGTCTTAACCACGGACCACCAGGGAATTCCCGTGAACTCTTTGTTTTTTGAAAAATCATGTATGTGTATTCAACACTTTGACAAAAACTAATGTTTTTGGTATAATCAATTAAAAGGAAAATGTAATGCTGCATTAAAAAATTTAAATACATAATGAAAAATGAATTATATTTTCCTTATGAGTAGGAGATAGAATGTACAATGGGAAGTTGATATGGGCTGGATGTCTGTGTCCCCGCCAACACCCACATGTTGGAGCCTAATCCGCAATGTGATGGTCTTTAGAGGTGGGGTCTTTGGAAGGTAATTAGATTTGGATGAGGTCCTGGGAGAGGAGCCGTGAGATGATTGGTGCTCTTATAAGGGGGTGGAGAACCCAGAATCTCTCTTTCTAATCAATGTGAGGATGCAACAAGAAGTTGTTTGTCTGCCACCTGGAAGAGGGCTCTCGCCAGAACCTGACCTCCCTGGCACCCTGATCTCAGACCTCCAGCCTCCAGAAGTGTGAGAAATAAATTTCTGTGGTTTACAAATTTCTGTGGTACTTTGTTAGAGCAGTCAGAACTGACTAAAACAGGAGTAAAAATCATGGCTAATAAAAATAATGAAGTAACTTCAATATTCTTCTGGTCAAAATACTTTGCTAAATTTTTTATTTTTATGATGACAGGTTTCAAGCAAAGAATGGATATACATGTGCCCATCTCTTAGCTCTGTCAAATTTTAACATTACACTTAATTTTGCATTCCTACTCTTTGATTTGCCTGGTATGAGTCCCAAATATGGGTATAGATGATTCTTGAGCTGAGGGGTTTGCCTTTGAAATATTGACACATGACTCTTACAAATTCTTAATAGTAAAGGTAATGGCACATGTGCTACTCTAGAGAGAATTTTGTAAATTACGGGTAGAATAATGCTGCTGCATTTGAGGAAGCAAAATAATGGCTAAGAATTGCATTTCTGGATATTTTTATGCAATAGGACATACTGATCAATCCCTAACAGTTTTTGTTTTCCTGGCAACTCACACATATGCATGGAACTTATAAGACATGTCTGTAAATGGGAGAGCAGGATCTGAAAATTATGCTACAAAGATGGTATATACCCTTGTGCATAACTGAAACTCAATTTATGATTCTAGAAATGTAATTGTTGGACATCAAGTTCATCCGTTAAATAGTAACAGCAGTTAATCTCAGTCGTTTCCATTGAAATTGGCAACCCTAGCTCTAATCTGTCATGTAGGGTGCCATTTTGGTAAGAAGGGTGTAATAATGCCATCCCTGATATACGATATTGCTTCAAATTGCTCTTTTCATGACTTTGCAAAGCATTTCTCTTACCTGGTTATCATCTGGCACTCCGAGAAAACAGTGAGAATCAGCTGACTGACTTGGGGAAGAGGAAGCCACATCACTCTCCAATCTGCCCTACTTGCCATATTAATGAGCTGTGTTACCACCTGCCTCAGGGGAGCGTGTGTGATCAGTTCTTCCACTTCTGATCATGCTGTCATGATGATGAATGGCTGAGAGAGAGGTTTAGGAGAAAGAAACCTAGTTTAGTTAAAAGAGAAAAAGAGCAGAGCTGCTTTTAATAAGAGCAAAATTAGTATTAGCACTCTTGTACATACTGTAATTCTCAAAGATATTAAAAGGAAAACCTCACCAAGTTAACTCTTCCTGCTTGTTTGCAGTCCTTCCTGATGAATGATTCAGAGGGACAGCCTAAGTTTTAGGCCACCTGTCAAATATAGACTTTACATGAACAGAGAAAGTTGTTACAAAGCATCATGGTCTCTGGCGAATTCTCAGTAGAAAAATATTAACATAAAATCTGTGGGGATTATAATATTTGACTCAAGACTTTACTAAGCTCACATTAAGAACCAAATATTTGGTTAGAGATATGAGAAAGCATTTATTTTCTTCCTGTGGTACTCTTAATGCTTCATAATATCTTAATGTGACCTTGACATTTTTAAGGACTTCATTTATATTTTTGTCGATTACAAAATACAAACATTACTATTTTAATTCTTTTTATTGAGATATGTATAAGGACTCCACAGACAAAGAGCTCTAAAAATGCTTTTTTTGTGTGAGTATCTAATTTTCATGGGAGAATACCACCAAAACCGATCAGGTTTATATGAACTAGGACATGCTGTGCAAATATAAATCCAGAGAAAGCTATGAAATTGAAAAGAGCTATCAGACTTACTATAAAATTTAACTAGACATAGGTAAAAAGCCAGCTAAGCTCAAATTGAATGACTAACCTTCACTGTAAGTTGGGCATATCTCAAAAAACACTGTATTTATTAAATGATTTCAGAAACATCACATACCACAGTTTTTTCATAGAGTTTTAAAACAAAAGCAGACTCAGAATAATTATTATTTCTCTTCCAAAATTCGATTCAGCATTCTTGTCAATGAAGAATACTGACAATTTTTATAATAACTCTTAAAAAACCATGCTTTATTTTGGTTCCTTAAGAAGGAAAACTGAATCTCCTCTATTTTTTTTTAAGGCTTCTATAACAGACTGAAAAATGATTCAATAATATTGTAAGACTTCAAATATACCCCTGTTACATTCTAAGATGCCAAATTAGTTGGCTATGGCTGCCGTAATAAAATATCACAGACTGGATGGATTAAACAACAAAAGCTTATTTTCTCAGAGCTCTGGAGCCTGGAAGTCCAAATCAGGATGTCGGCAGGGTGGCAGTGTTGGTTTCCTTGGAGGCCTCTCTCCTTGGCTTGCAGACGGGCTTCCACATGGCCTTTTCTCTCTGTGCACACACACCCCAGGTGTCTCCCTTTGTGGGTCCACATTTCTTCTTTTTATAAGGACACAAGTCAGATTGGATTAAAGCCCACCCTCACAGCCTTTTTTTTAAATTGAAGTAGAGTTGATTTACAATGTTGTGTTAGTTTCAGGTGTACAGCAAAGTGATTCAGTTTTATATATATATTCAGATTCTTCTCCCTTATAGGTTATCACAAAATATTGAGCAGAGTTCCCTATGCCGTACAGTAGGTCCTTGTTGGTTATCTATTTTATATATAGTCATGTGTATATGGTAATCCCAAACTCCTAAAGCATCCATCCCCCCTTTCCCCTTTGGTAACCATAAGTTTGTTTTCTCTGTCACAGCCTTATTTCAAATTAATCTCCTCTTTAAATGCCCTGTCTCTACACTTACAGATTCCTCTTCCTCTTCCCCCTCTCCCCCACCCCCTCTCCCTCCTCCCCCCTTCCTTCTCCTTCTCTTTCTTTTTCCTCTCCCCTCCCTCCTTTTGTCATCTTCTTGACAATTCAATAATTCAAAGCTTAGTTATGAAAGAGTGGAGAAAATAGGAAAGAATGTTTGACCTGTCATTTTTCTGCATTTTTCTCTAAGTCCAAATCTGTTTCATTAAAAGAAATCATAATAAATTTGGGAATCATGCAGAACTTCTAGCAAGGAACTTTGAACTATTTGAGGGTCTGAATTGCTTCAGTGCCCCCTTGGCATGTCTTGGCGGTGGCATAGGCATGAGAGGAAATTTATAATAATTCTTTAGATCACCACTTTAGAATTTTCTGGTATTAAATTTTCATCACTTTGCTCTGGTCCTTGGAGTCTCCCTGTTTAAAATACTAGCATATTATTCAGTTTAAAAAAAGAAAAAGAAAAAATAAACTAGTACCGCTTTCCCAAGAGTGTTTATCCTGTGGAATAAAACTGTTTCTGAAGTTAAAATTCTTCTTCCTGTTTTCCCAGCACATCCAGTGGGGTCTCCCTTAAAGGTGAAGGACAGTGATCGTGCTAGTGAAGGGCGAGTCTGCCTTCCCGTCCTTAGCACAAAAGTCATCCTGCTACTGTCTGAAGCTGTTGCTCAGACAGCTTTCAATTCAACTCAGAGCATTTTCTTGAATTATTGATAAATCTGCATCATTTAGGGAAGTAGAAAATGGTAACATGGTGGAATTAATAGTTCTTCTCATTCTTTCTTCAGGGATATGGCATTTTTATGTGTTTCACAGAAGAAAGATCTTATAAGTGAAGATTTCATTTTGTAGGAAGTATATTTGTGTAACAAGATATAAAGGATGCTCCGAAGGGAAGTCTTGAATCATTCATCAGTGTATGCCTCACGGTACTTTGTACTTTATAGTGAATTTTCAATAAATATTGGCTGAATACATAGATGAATTTACCTGGAGATGAAGCAAATTCAGGCATATTAAAATCCAGATTGTCAACAGCACTAATTCTCAGCTCTGAGGCTGCAATCAGATAGATATGCCATAAACAGAGATTTCCAAACTTTCTCAGTTCGTGGTGGTGCCCTTAAGTGTATCAGCAGTTTTTTTTTCACAAGCCCCTTGGCAAACAAACAAAAAAAACAAACCAAAACCCCAAATCCCCGAACCCCAAAACCCAACAAAAATCAAACAAACACCACCTGCCGATTCAGTTCACCAAGTAATTAAATCTTAACAATTTAGTGTTTATGTCCTAACAACTTAGTAGCCATTTGAAAAAAGTATATGTATAATTTGAAAGAGCAAATAATACTTTTATTTCATTCTTAAATAATCACAATTACTAATAAGATGCACAGCTTCTTAAGCCTCAGAAGCAGATTGGACACCCCCCCCATGTCATTTTTGGTTCTACATTGATTATTTTCATGATACTTGTTTTTTAATCTCAGCAATCTCCCAAAACTCAGCTTTACAAAGATATGATGTCATCAAAAGGAATAGAACTCGATGTAATATCCAAACAGTGAACTGCCTCAGGCTAGTAGCTCATAAGATGTCTGACAAATTTTGAGTGTTGCTGTGATTCCCTCGAATATTTAAAATATTCCTAAATATTCTCATATGAGTTCACTGTGGTGAACACAGTTTGAGCAAATAAAATGTTACCAGCAAGAGTCAGATTATTGAAGGTACCAATAATTTTCCTAAAAATAAGACTCTTCTCAGTTATTTTTGTAATAATACCACTTATGCATTGCCTTTCCGATACTTTTTTCAATAGTTTCAGGGAAGCAATGCATGTAAGAGCTAGGGATGTGGGACCTGTCCATAAGCACATTCATTGAACTTGCTGGAGTCACAAGTATTTGGTATTCTCACCTGTTCTGGGCATTTATTATTCTTTCTCAGTTCCTCTATTGGAAATGTGGAGTCTCAGTACCCCTATTTGCTATCACCTGGAAGAATCTGCTTGGCAACTGTATCTTTTTTTTTTTTTTAACTCCTTCCTGCAATTAAGCTACAAAACCACTTGGTGGTGATAGATGCTTTATTCATAACAACCAATTACCAAATATGCTTTTTGAGGTCTAGTCAAAATTATTTTTCCACTATTTTCAGATTTCTAAAATTAAAACAATAAAATAGCAAACACTGAGTTGTAAAGTAAATAATTCTAAATAGAACTTGCAAAGGAATAAGTAGAAAGATTTGGTTTGGTGCTTTCTTCACTAATCCTTGTATACAATTTACTTTTAATTTTCATTTTATACTTAGATTTTTTTTTCTTCCTTTTTTTTTTTTTTTTTTTTGCGGTACGCGGGCCTCTCACTGTTGCGGCCTCTCCCGTCGCGGAGCACAGGCTCCGGACGCGCAGGCTCAGCGGCCATGCAGGCGGACTCTCAGCCACGGCGCCACCAGGGAAGCCCTATACTTAGATTTTGATTAAAATATTTTGTGTTTTTTAAAAACAGAGATTTAATGTTCTGCAACTTTGTATCATAGTTCATTGATTCTAAGACACCACTGAATATGAGAAGCATTCCAACTTCACAGATGTTAAATGTTAAAAACACAAAAACGGTGTCTTAGAAACAGTGAAATGCTGTATTTTCAGATTCCAAAAGAGTCTTAGTTCATGGGAGATACTCAGTAAATATGTCTGGGGAAGAAAAGAAGGAAGGAATAAGAAAGAAAGAAGGGAAGGGGGAAAGAAGGCTGTGGAGGGAGGATAAGGAAAGGAGAGAGGAAAGAAAGCAAGAAAAGGGCAGAAAAGAAAATGACATCCTCTTCGCTAAGAATGGGCATAATTCTGAGGCTTTCTTGGTGGGAAACTTCCAATTTTCCTTTTCACGGATGGAAACTTTATTTATTACGTCAATAGTAATTTGATATTGATGAGTTAATAAAAATGAAACCACTGAGTTGTAATCCCAGGCCCATGAGCTTCTGCATTCCTTTCTTCCCACGTGGAAGGAAGAAAAATCAGACATAGCTGCCTTTGGACCTTCGTGCAGGGGCTGAGCCTTGTTGCCTCCTTTCTGTCTGGATCTCACTTTGTGTCACCTCCTCAGAGAAGCACTCCTGGACTGCCTATGCCAATGGGATTCCCTCTCAGAGCTTCTTATCCTTGGTTCCCTCCAGACTGTCTCCTCATCCCCACAAGGGCTCATTAACTAGGCTTAACGTGTAACTCATTTCCAAAAGCATGTATACTTTGACAGCGATTTCAAAGATCAGAAACCATTTAGAAACCAAAGGAATGCAAGCCTACATATTAATTACAAGATTTAGATTGAAAAAAAAAAACAAACAAACCACAGTAACATGCACTAACACTGAATAATCTTAAACCTACAAAACTAACAATTTATAGTTAATCCGTGATGATAAAGGAGGACCAAACTCTGTACCAAGGGCAATGAGAGTGAAGGAAGGATCAACTTGACTTACTTCCATGTATTTCTGGAGCTGGATTGCTAATTGGCTTGTGTGTGAGCTTTTGTGATTTAGGTAAGCTAACAGGTAAGCTTATGTGAACCTAGCCCATCTTCCTGCTTTTGGACAGGCCACAAAGATGAGCTAAATTCCATTTTTAAATTTCACTAGAGAAGGATATTTGAGAGCCTACTTTGCAAGTTTACAGACTCTTTTTTTTTTTTTTTTTTAATTTATTTGGCTGTGCCGGGTCTTAGTTGAGGCATGTGGGATCTAGTTCCCTGACCAGGGATTGAACCCGGGCCTCCTGCATTGGGAGTGTGGAGTCTTAGCCACTGGACCACCAGGGAAGTCCCAAGTTTACGGACTCTTTTCCTGCAGTTAATTTTAGGCCATATCTTTTGTAAGTTTCTCATGTTTTACTTTAAGGCAGGTTATTACTCTGCTTTACTAGTAAAGGAGAATCTTCCTTTTGCTACCCTGGGATGTGATGCCTGGAAAACCTCCATGTGCTTTGTTACAGTTGGTACCTCTGTTCCCCACCTCAGCCCCACCACCTTTCCTTTGCCTCACGTCACACTCCGGCATCCCAGGTAGAACCTCAGGGGCAAAACAGAGATGAAGTTCCATCCCAAAGCTGCACTGGTCCCAGAACTGGTCCATGAGCTGCTGCCCCATCAAAGGTGTGAAGATCTCCTAACACAGCAGCTGATTTATCTCAGTATATGTTAAGAAACAGAGGAGGGTATTGGTTTTGATTTTTGTATAGTTTTGTACACACATAAATTTAAAGAATCATGAAACAGGAAAATATATAGATTATCCATAAAAAGAATTAAAATATTAGATTCTGAAAGTACTAAAAGTAGATTCTAGCCTTCAGGGGCTAAAAAATCAGCAGCAAAGAATCAGATATGATTGTTCTGACTTAATATAATCTCTCTGCATATTTAGATTTCAAGGTAGTGTAATTGTCCGTAAACTCACTAGCTAGGTATTAGTAATAAAGGCTTGGTAATGTAGTAATTACAGGAATGTATACTGAAAATTTTACATAGGAAATTAAAACTAACCAATCATTGACATGACACGACTAATTTTCATGTTTTGTTCCAGTCATTTCTAGTTTATATTCTGACAGTGCTACAAACTTCCTATTGTAAAACTGTAAAACATACCTAACTATTTAGATTGAAGTTACAAGATATAGGCCTGATGGAAGTATTAATTTCATGTAATTTAGAACATGAAGAAGTAATATTTTTATTATTTACTTGTCTTCAGAAAAAAGTGATTGTCTTTACCTTTCAATATGAGCAAGGAAAAGACAAATAAAAACAAAACAGAATTTTTAAAGTTGCATACTTTGGTTGCCCAAACTATACATTATGTGTGTGTATATTTATATATTCTTAAATAAATTTTAGAAGTTATATATATATGAGCAATTTAAAAGTAATTTACATTTTAAAAATAATAATATAAAATAAGTAGATATTTATATAAATAATTTAAAAGTTCTGCAGATTAAATAAACCTATTAGTTATACAGCAATAAATAACACTAATGGGCAAATGTAACAAAATTGTCCATTTAGGACTGTTTGCGGTTTCCATGGGTGACAGCCTACTGTTTGTCTTCTACTCTTTCAAAGAAGGTATTATCCCATAAATCTATAGGTAAATATTGGTTTGCCTCACCCAGTACTTGAATGGCTTATGAATTTAAAGGTTCTTGCCCTGAATTTTAAGGATCGGAACTTCACCAAGTTTTTAAGCATATTTCTGATTTTTGCCCCCAATTTTCAAGCTTTGGAAATGACTGTTTTGTTCTAGGAAGTGTTGTCCCAGGCGCCTCTGACTCTACATAATGATAACCTTTCCATAGAAAAGCTGATATGACAGAGTGATTAAAGAAATAAGATGTCTGTATATATGTACCATATCATGAACGAAATTGTGCCATTTGCAGAGACGTGGATGGACCTAGAGACTGTAATACAGAGTGAAGTAAGTCAGAAAGAGAAAAACAAATATCGTATACTATCGCTTATATGAGGAATCTAGAAAAACGATACAGATGAACTTATTCGCAAAGCAGATATAGAGACACAGACATAGAGAACACACTTATGGTAACCAAGGTGGGAAGGGAGGGTTAGGATGAACTGGGAGATTGGGATTGACATATACACACTACTAGGCATAAAAGAGATAACTGATGAGACCCTACTGTATAGCACAGGGACCTCTACTCGGTGCTCTGTGATGACCTAAATGGGAAGGAAATCCAAAAAAGAGGGGATATATGTATACATAGAGCTGATTCACTTTGCTGTACAGCAGAAACTAACACAACATTGTAAAGCAACTATACTCCAATAAAAATTAATTATAAAAAAGAAGAAATAAAGTGTCTCCATAATTTGAATTTTACCTGATGGTGAATTCAATGGCAGAATTATGGAGGGTGTTGAGGGTGTTTATGATTAACTAGGCTTATTGTCATAAAGACAGTGAGAGCCTGCTTTCACTATATCTTTGAGTTTGACATGGCATATGATTCCAAATCCGGCTTTACTCACATCCTGTATTTCCAAATAGATTGAACATTAACTGTGCAGTTGAACTGCTGAAGAAATCATTACTGAGGTATTTTTAAATGCACTTCCACCCTTAAGTAGAACAGCTGAAAACAAAAGATTGAAGAGATGTATATTTTAAGCAATAAAGGCTCAAGTGTGAGCAGAGAGGGTTAGAAAGAGGAAAACAACATTGGATGCAACTTTTCACTTCTTGTATTGACTTTGTTAGGGATACCCTTTTGGATTTGTAGCCTAAGGGCAGCCTCTCAATTTATCTATGTGAAATATTAAAAGCAAGAAGAAAAACATTATTTTCCATTTTCTTTCCTATGTAGGAAATAGACAACCTGAATGAATTTGGTGCATCCCAAGGCAGAAGTGAGAGCACAAAAGAAGTAGAGGGTGATAGAAATTAGACAGGACTCTGAGATATTCCCATTCAACTTTGTGAAATCACAGGGTATTTGTAGCATCCCCCTTTCATGGTAGATACATGCACACAAAATTTTCTAGAGAAACCTGCACTCTTTAGATGTATCTTTAACAGGGCTTTCTGTTAGCATAGATCAGTGAAATTGCCACCAAGGTGGAGGAAAGGGCGCCCTGGGAAATGGCCTCAGTTTGGTCCCACATCAAGGATGGGATGTACCAGTGTGAAAAGGAAAATCATTCCTGAGTATATTTCCTTCATTGCTTTGACTCTTTGCCTACTGCATATTGGCCCTCTGGCTTTTGTAGTAAGAGTCAAAAAGCAGAGATTCAGTTGAATTCTGTTGACCAGAGGAAATCATGATATAAACATAAATGGCCTGTTGTGCTGTTTCTTTCTTGTTTTGCAACCAATATAAAATATTGGTTATAAAATATTCCCTGGTGGCGCAGTGGTTAAGAATCTGCCTGCCAGTGCAGGGGACAAGGGTTCGAGCCCTGGTCCGGGAAGATCCCACATGCCGCCGCGCAACTAAGCCTGCGCACCACAACTACTGAAGCCCACGTGCCACAACTACTGAAGCCCACGTGCCTAGAGCCCGTGCTCCGCAACGGGAGAGGCCACTGCAGTGAGAAGCCCGTGCACTGCAACGAAGAGTAGCCCCCGCTCACCGCAACTAGAGAAAGCCTGCCGGCAGCAACGAAGACCCAACGCAGCCAAAAATAAATAAATAAATAAAAGAAAAATATTTTTTAAAATAAAATATTACATTTCCCTATGTTAAATATATATAACATATATGTGTGTGTATACACACACACACACACACACACACACACACACACACACATATATATATACACATACAGTGTTGAAACGATTCCTCAGATTTAAAACTACTACAAAAATAGCTGGGAAAAAGCCGCCATCAGTATGCTGCTAAAATAAACCATGAACACACACACATATATATATATACACATACAGTGTTGAAACGATTCCTCAGTTTTAAAACTACTACAAAAATAGCTGGGAAAAAGCCGCCATCAGTATGCTGCTAAAATAAACCATGAACTGTATTCTCAAAGTACAGAACTAGATAAATGGGACATAGCAGAGTTGTCTTTCTGTGATTTTGAATTCTAGGTGTTTGATGGCAGGATAACATTAAGGCAGATTTTATTGCTTTAAAGGGAAGTTCATCTGCATGATCCATTAATAATCACATGCAAGAGGCCAGGAAAGTGAAAAAGTAGCTTTCGAATATTTTTCGTGAGTGTTTTCACAGCACGGTAGAGATTTATTTTCTGCCACTTACAGTGACCACAGCCAGGCCCCGAGGAAAGTGATCTCCCTGGGGTTGTCTGCAGTCTGCACTTTGAACTCTTCCTCTTGGCCCAGGTTAGTCCAGACGTTTCCACAGCTTGACTAAGCCTCATCACCAGTCAGCTGCCAAATTCAGCGGATGCCAGGATCACTAGCAGCTTTTTAAGTACACCTGTTGCCAGCACTATGTATGAGTCAAGAAGGCTAGACCTTTCTGGTCTATCCCACTGGCTAGGATCTCTTTCAAAGGAGAATTATTTTTAATATGACTTCATCATCCTTCATCAGGAAAACATTTTTTTTAGCAAGCTTCTCTCCTTACAGAGAAGTTGCATTGACCCTGAATCTGCTATGGTACGTCAGGTCTGGGTTAACCTACAGATAAAAAATGGTTTTGATAATCAGTACTACCTCTACTTTGTATTTTTCATCGTGTGGGCCAGCAAAGCTACGTGAATAACAAAACATGTAGACGGGGTGTAAACTGAAAGGTTGTTTTTTTTTCTGTTCTTACAAACGTTTTATTTTCCTCCAAATTTATTGTGTTTTTCTGTAATGCTGTGAAGTCTTCATTTCCCTTTTCCCAGGTGTTGTTCAAAAAGCAAGCTCTCAACCACAGACTAATCTCCATCTTTTCAATGTCTTGTATGTTGATTTAGTTTCATATGTATTTATATTAGTTTTCCTCAGGGATTTATACGTCTATCTATCTATCTATCTATCATCTATCTTCCTACACAGATATACACAAGCTTTTTATCCTCATCTTACCACTTGACAATACAACTTTAAGTATGTTTTACACAGCTGTTCCTTGGTCAAGGTCATTTGCAACAGCAAGTCGGTTTCTGAAGAAATCTTGTTTGGTGGGTGAAGGATCCATTGAGGGATTCTCATTAGTTTTTTCCCTGTATTCTGATCCACTGGACTTCTTTTTAAAGAGCTTGCGGAAGGAGCTGCGAAAGCCCCCTTTCTGGTCTTGCCTGGAGTTTTGATCCCTGAAAGATGTTTGTTCACTTTCTCTTTCTTCCTTCGGACAGAATCTCGTGGCGTCTTCTAAATGCATCTCTTCCAAATAGGTCTGCTTTTTGCTTTGGGACCTCTGTTGGGGAAAGAAGGTTCTGGGCGCGCCACGGGCGGAGGCGGCCGAGCTGTGCGGCTGCGCAGCACGGCTCGGCCTTGAGCGGCACGCGAACTGAAAGGATTTAAGTGTCATAATCAAGTACCATTTATGGTGAAGTTAATCTGACAGTTAATGGTAAGTATTGCATGGTAATTAGGTATAAACACTAAGTAGCACGTATAAAGAACTGTAATTAGTGCCTTTCAGGGAGCCAGGCAAGCATTTTTGAAGCAAGCTTGGTGGGGAGATGAATAGAAAAGCTGTTAAAGCTGGACTCTGCTCTAATGATCCCTGGGACCAGAGGAGCCTCTTTGGCCAGAACGCTCTGCTTTTCCATGAGCATTTGCTCTAGGCCAGGGGCCCAGGGCAAGGGGACAACCTCCCCTATCAGCACAGAGGTGATGAAAAGTCATAGATAGAAGGTGCATTGGATCTGGAGAGTCTTCACACCTTCGGAAACACTGTACGCTATCTAGCTGTAGCTTTGTAGTCTTTTAAGGTGAAGAAACAGGACACAAAGGGATGTTTTCAACACTCTGGGCATCATTTAGCCATGACAGGATACTTCTAGGGCTTCATGAGCTCTGTTTTGATCCATTTCCCTATCAGTCACTGTTCATGAGGGATATGTGTTTTCCTCATACCAGTGAAATGTCTGGCCCGTATCCGAATGTGTAGTTCATTTAATTAAGCCTGTTTTATTGATTATCCATCTACCTATCGACCTATGTACATTTCTAAAAGGTGGTACAAAAGATAGTTTTTAGAAACCTTAACCAGGTTGAAATGTCTTCATCCTGGGAATATCTGGTTATTTTTCCTGCTGGGTGTGCCTGTGTATAACTCAAGTGACACTGTCCTTACTTGGTTGATTTTGATTTGGTGGGACTCGACGGAGCAACCTGGTTCAAATGCCAAATCATTGGCTTCATTCTTGCCCACTTTCCTACCCCAAGTTCAGCTCATTGTTAAATCTTGTTGGCTGTATCTTAATATATCTGGGAAATATATATATCCCAGAAATATATCTGGGATCTGACCATTCTTAGCACCTCCACTGTTAGCACGACAATTTAAGTCATCAATATCTTTTACCTGATTGTTATACTAGTCTTTTAACTGTTAGACTAGTTTCTACCCTGGAGTCTGTTCTCCACAGCAGAGCTATTCTCTGCAAACCCAAGTCGATTTGGTCACCCTCCAGTGGCTCTCCATTCATACCCTGCTTTATTTTTATTTATTGATTTTTTTTTTTGTGGTATGCGGGCCTTCCTCTGCTGTGGCCTCTCCCGTTGCGGAGCACAGGCTCCGGACGCGCAGGCCCAGCGGCCATGGCTCACGGTCCCAGCCGCTCCGCGGCATGTGGGATCCTCCCAGACCGGGGCGCGAACCCGGTTCCCCTGCATCGGCAGGCGGACGCGCAACCACTGCGCC
>NC_041217.1:3886497-3922333 GCF_002837175.3 Physeter macrocephalus | reverse complement strand
CGTCTATCTATCTATCTATCAGTCATCTATCTTCCTACACAGATATACACAAGCTTTTTATCCTCATCTTACCACTTGACAATACAACTTTAAGTATGTTTTACACAGCTGTTCCTTGGTCAAGGTCATTTGCAACAGCAAGTCGGTTTCTGAAGAAATCTTGTTTGGTGGGTGAAGGATCCATTGAGGGATTCTCATTAGTTTTTTCCCTGTATTCTGATCCACTGGACTTCTTTTTAAAGAGCTTGCGGAAGGAGCTGCGAAAGCCCCCTTTCTGGTCTTGCCTGGAGTTTTGATCCCTGAAAGATGTTTGTTCACTTTCTCTTTCTTCCTTCGGACAGAATCTCGTGGCGTCTTCTAAATGCATCTCTTCCAAATAGGTCTGCTTTTTGCTTTGGGACCTCTGTTGGGGAAAGAAGGTTCTGGGCGCGCCACGGGCGGAGGCGGCCGAGCTGTGCGGCTGCGCAGCACGGCTCGGCCTTGAGCGGCACGCGAACTGAAAGGATTTAAGTGTCATAATCAAGTACCATTTATGGTGAAGTTAATCTGACAGTTAATGGTAAGTATTGCATGGTAATTAGGTATAAACACTAAGTAGCACGTATAAAGAACTGTAATTAGTGCCTTTCAGGGAGCCAGGCAAGCATTTTTGAAGCAAGCTTGGTGGGGAGATGAATAGAAAAGCTGTTAAAGCTGGACTCTGCTCTAATGATCCCTGGGACCAGAGGAGCCTCTTTGGCCAGAACGCTCTGCTTTTCCATGAGCATTTGCTCTAGGCCAGGGGCCCAGGGCAAGGGGACAACCTCCCCTATCAGCACAGAGGTGATGAAAAGTCATAGATAGAAGGTGCATTGGATCTGGAGAGTCTTCACACCTTCGGAAACACTGTACGCTATCTAGCTGTAGCTTTGTAGTCTTTTAAGGTGAAGAAACAGGACACAAAGGGATGTTTTCAACACTCTGGGCATCATTTAGCCATGACAGGATACTTCTAGGGCTTCATGAGCTCTGTTTTGATCCATTTCCCTATCAGTCACTGTTCATGAGGGATATGTGTTTTCCTCATACCAGTGAAATGTCTGGCCCGTATCCGAATGTGTAGTTCATTTAATTAAGCCTGTTTTATTGATTATCCATCTACCTATCGACCTATGTACATTTCTAAAAGGTGGTACAAAAGATAGTTTTTAGAAACCTTATCCAGGTTGAAATGTCTTCATCCTGGGAATATCTGGTTATTTTTCCTGCTGGGTGTGCCTGTGTATAACTCAAGTGACACTGTCCTTACTTGGTTGATTTTGATTTGGTGGGACTCGACGGAGCAACCTGGTTCAAATGCCAAATCATTGGCTTCATTCTTGCCCACTTTCCTACCCCAAGTTCAGCTCATTGTTAAATCTTGTTGGCTGTATCTTAATATATCTGGGAAATATATATATCCCAGAAATATATCTGGGATCTGACCATTCTTAGCACCTCCACTGTTAGCACGACAATTTAAGTCATCAATATCTTTTACCTGATTGTTATACTAGTCTTTTAACTGTTAGACTAGTTTCTACCCTGGAGTCTGTTCTCCACAGCAGAGCTATTCTCTGCAAACCCAAGTCGATTTGGTCACCCTCCAGTGGCTCTCCATTCATACCCTGCTTTATTTTTATTTATTGATTTTTTTTTTTGTGGTATGCGGGCCTTCCTCTGCTGTGGCCTCTCCCGTTGCGGAGCACAGGCTCCGGACGCGCAGGCCCAGCGGCCATGGCTCACGGTCCCAGCCGCTCCGCGGCATGTGGGATCCTCCCAGACCGGGGCGCGAACCCGGTTCCCCTGCATCGGCAGGCGGACGCGCAACCACTGCGCCACCAGGGAAGCCCCTTGCTTTATTTTTTAATGAATCACCGTTTGACATAGTATGCATTTATTGGCTTATTATATTATTATTACCTTTTCTACAATATAAGGTCCATGAGAGCAGGGACTTTGTGTCTTGGTAAGGGTTGTATCTTTATTCCTCAGAACAGTGTCTAGCAGGTTTATTAACACTTTATTAACCACTGAAGTCAACATCTACTATTGAGATTTTGAATTATTTTCGTTCTAAAAATAAACTTTCCAAATCTTAATTCCATAGCTTTAACATTTTAAGCATTTGAGGTATAATCTACTCATTCTTAGCTCGAATCTCTTTGGTTGGGAAGCCAAACTAGTGAACGGACCTAGGAGTAATAGCAACTCCTTAATGAGCACTTCTATGCCAGGCTCTTTTGCTTCAGCATTTTGCTGTATCTCATTTAATTCTAACCTAGTTCTAGAGATAGGTATTATTACTAGTCTCCTTTTACAGATAAATAGACTGAGACTTGGGAGAGATGAAATAACATAATACTCAGAGTTAATAACCCCTGAGCTGAGATTACAATCAAGGTGTGGTTGACTCTATACTGCCTTCTAGCCGTGTCCTCCGGTAACGCGTGTCAGGTTATTGAAGAAGCGAAGCGGCTGAATTCAAAGCATTCCTTCTGCACTTCCATGTACTAGGGTTCTGGGATATAACAAATGTCCCTCCATCCCCCAAAGACTCTTAGGGACCAAACCAGGTAGTTCCGCTTTCAGGAATGTCCTAAAAGCCACTGTCCTCTAAGCTGGGTCTCTTACTTTAAAGTAAGTTTCTCAAGCGCAGAGGCAGTTACATCACCTAGGAAAAGACGATGGGATCAAAACGCTATGATCCAGAAGAAGAAAGCGTTGTCACCAATTCGGCTGACCGCTTCCAAATAGGGCACTTAAACATAAAGTTCTCAAAAAGCAGCCGACCCCCGGCTTGGAGGGAAGTTGGCGGAAAGAGGGGAATAGGGTTCGGCCTGACCACAGGGGGGCTTCCCCAGACCCGTGGGGGCTTCCCCAGAGCGGTCCGGGATCCAGCGCGGAAGTGGAGGGGTCCCTCCGCGGAGGCCAGCGGATGCATCGTGCGGCCAGAGTAGGGCTCGGGGGCGGGGCTCGGCGTGGGGGCGGTGCCGACGCCCGCTCCGCCCCCTCCTCGGGGATGCCGGGATGTTTACACTCCTGACAGCAGCGGCCGCGGGAGGAGGAGCGGGAGTCTTGGGAGGATGGGCTACCGCTAAGCTCGCGCTCCCGACGCGCCTCGCCGTGCACAGGGTGGGTCCCCGTGCCTGCAGCGTCCGCGGGGGCGGCGCGGCGGGAGGTGGCCAGCCCTCCGGGCCTAGCAGCCACAGCCCCCGGCCCAGCGGGTCTGTGCGCGGCGCCGCCTGGCCGAGCCGCCCGCCCCGGGTCCCTCGCCGGCCGGAGAACGGAGAGCTCCCCGCTTCTTGGTGAGTCGCCGCCGGGGTCTCTGGCGCGCGGGCCAGGGCCCCGCCGGCTGGGGCCGCCTGCGGGAGCCAGGCGGGAGGGGAGGTCAGGCTCGCGCGCGGCGGCCTCGGGACCCCGCCAGGGGGAGAGGAGGCTGTGCGGGGCGCGCGGCCGAGCGGGCGGGGGCTTTGGTCCAGTCGTGGGCGGTGGCGAAAGCCTCGTGCCCCGTGCGGCTCGGGCGTCCGAGGCCGCCGCCGTAACTAAGAAACTCCGCGGCCACGGCTGCGGCGCAACAGGTCTCGGTTTGGGGACCCGAGGAACTTGGCGAAGTTCCGCCTCCCGCCGCACGCTCATTGGCGGCGGCGGTTATTTATTCCACGCGGATTGGTTGGGTCTAGCTGTCAGCCGTCAGCCTCAGCCGGCCTGGGCAGAGCGAACTTCAGAGGAGAGGTGGGTGGTGGGCGCCTTGCAGACCGGCTTTGAGAAGTGCTGGGAGGGTGACCGACCTGTTGGAGAAGGAGCTTTACTGGGACTCTGTCAGGAGTAGGAAGCGTCAGAGAGAGGGATTGCAAGGCAATAGCGAACATTGGTGGTGATAGTGGCAATGGAAAAGAAATAAAGACATTGAACATTGAGGCCAAAGCCAGAGAGGCGAAGGGGAGCGCAGAGGAGAAAGGAGAAAGGTAAGAAGACCACATTGCCCCAGGACAGGGTCAGGAAGCGAACACAACCTAGGGAAAGAATCCTACAGTGAGATTTAAGAATCCCTGTTACCTCTTTCCTGTATACTGTAGGCCTTGGGAAATGATGTTTCAAACAGGTGAATCTTGTTCTTGCACAGCTGCAGTCCTTGTTAGGGATAGATACTAAAAATATACTTATTTTACAGTAAGATGTGTTTCCATCCTTGAGCATTGTTGGTGATGGAATTGAAAGTCAGAAACATACTGCAGAAGTGAAATGATTTTCCCCCTCCTTTGAGGCTACTGATCATAAGGATGCAGTTGAAACGATCAGATGCCCATGGTTTGTAGAGCATTGTGTACCCGTTATAATTAGAACCACTGTTTCTAATTCCTTTTCCAAGGAATTTGCAGTTTCAAGGAGTATGCACACTCCCAGCAGGCTACAGCAGTGTGTCTCGCCAGGTTGCATTACAGAATAAAGTACAGAGTGTGTGTGAGACCCATCTGTTCTGTGCAGGAGCTTGAGTTGCTCCGGGTGTGGTCGGAGAATGGCATAGTACTTTCACTCAAAAAGTTTATGGTACGTTTGGGACTATCAGACAAACACTGAAAGGGTGAATAGTTAGACAAGAGATACAATTAACTCTGTAATGATTTGTGGCAACTCTTGCTGAATTGATGCCGAGTATTCTTGGCTGTAACGCTTGATGAAGGCCAGTGCCCCCAAAACGGTTAACATAAAGCGTAAGCAATATCATTTCCAGACGAAGGGATCCCTCGCTACCGTCGAGGAGATCCAGTCCACAGGTTGCTTCACTCCTAAAACCGCAGCATCCTCAGCTTGGCCCTGGACTAGGTGGGAGCTTGCTGGGGTGGGGGAGAGATGTTGGAGCTTTGAAAAACTTTGCGTCTCGGAGGCGTCAAAAGGGTAGAAACTATGGGGACGGCGGGAGGAGGGCGGCGAAACTAAAATGCTAAGGCACCCCTAGTGGAAGCTGGTTGCTTTCCTGGGGTCTGGGGCAGCCCGGGACCTTGCAAGACGCGCGGTCCTGAGATTCGGCTCTCCAGCAGGAGGCCCCGCCCCCTTCAGACTGACGGCCTCCGCAGCCAATGCGTGGTGAGGACGGCGCTGCTCCCGCTGGAGGGCAGGCACTTCCCCCGGCCCCGGGGGCTCAAGGGAGGGGGCGGTGTGTGGGGTAAAAACGGGCAAGAAAAGGGGAGGTTGTGAGGTAAACACGCAAAACGAGGAGGGGGGGCTTGTGAGAGAAAGGCGTAAAACGAGGAGGGGGCTTGTGAGAGAAAGGCGTAAAACGAGGAGGGGGCTTGTGAGATGGGGGGGCGTGTGGGGTAAACGGGCAAGATAAGGGGAGGTTGTGAGAGAAACAGGCGTGAAATGAGGAGGGCGCAGCGGCAGGTTCCTAGGACCCCGTGGTGCTCGTCTCCTTTCAAGGTTCAGCCGCACTTTGGACTCACCGGTTGGTGTGACTAATGGAGGGGAGGAGGGGCTCTCACAAGCCCCCTCCTCATTTTTCGCGTTTCTCTCACAAGCCCCCTCCTCGTTCTTTGAAATTATCTGAAAATGAAAACCAAGAAATGTCAGAGTCCCAATCCTTAAGCGTTTTTACAATTACTTGTGAAAAGAAATTTTTTTTTCAGTTAAAAAAGTAAAGACCGTCCCTGGAGTGCAGACTCATTTCCTAGTTTGCACTGCTGTGCTGCTCGGGGTCGTTGACTCGGGTCACACCTGCAGCGCCCTCCACGCCCTTTCCCACTCGCACATTTCTCCTGGCTGGACAGTTTCAAGAGCGCTTTTCCAGCCCCTAAAGCAGCACTTATCCTCCAAGAATGAGGAAAGCACGCCTGGTATGGTGGCCGCGTACTGGTGGGGAGGGGAGGTTTGAGGCCTCGGGTGTTCACCTACCCGAATAATAAAACTCAGTTTTGTAGTTTCCACATGACCAGAACGCGGGTATAGTTTGTGGGCAGGTGTATCTGATTTCATACTCCCCTCCCTTCATCTTTCTGGTGGTTGCAGTTGGCAGTGTGGGGCTCTGGTTTATTGCAAGCATTTAAGTATTTTCTTCCCGACTCTTGTGCATTTACTGAAGTGTAGATTTCTTTTTTTTTTTTTTACTTAAATATGTAGTCAGAGAAATCATTAGAGAGTTTTACGGTGTTTCTAGAACCAAAAACTGTTTTCCTTGGAACTGTCTGATGTTTTAAAATGTATCTTTCCAGTATTACTAATGTAGCCACCGTTCAGGGCATCTGGAGAGGAGAGAATAACGATTATTTAATGCAGTTTTGGAAAAGAAGTTGCTTAATTAGGTAATAGGTCCCTAAAATTCCTTTCAGATTTTGTTTGATTTTTTTTAAAAAACAGGCTTTGGTATTTAAAAAATGTGCAGGGCAGCTGCATAAAGCAATACTCTGTCCACATTCCTGATTTCATTCAAATTAATATATTTGTCCCTTCAAATATTTGCTCAAGAGTTATGTGGGTAGGTGTTTTAGTACATCATTCATAAAACATGGCAGCAAACTTAGCATAATACTAAGGGTGTTTTGGAAATGACATGTATGATTAATGTTTGCTCTGAATTGCCTTACCAGCAATTATTTTTTTTTTTATTTTTTGTAATTTTTTTTTTTTTTGTGGTATGCGGGCCTCCCTCCGTTGCGGCCTCTCCCGTTGCGGAGCACAGGCTCCGGACGCGCAGGCTCAGCGGCCATGGCCCACGGGCCCAGCCGCTCCGCGGCATGTGGGATCCTCCCGGACCGGGGCGCGAACCCGGTTCCCCTGCATCGGCAGGCGGACGCGCAACCACTGCGCCACCGGGGAAGCCCCCAGCAATTATTTTAATCAGCATTTCTATAAATGTATAACAAGATGTTTTAAGAAGCATTTCTTCATACTTTCGAATGTTTCAATTCATTTCTTCCTCCCTTCAATTTTATAGGGAATTTATATAATTGTAATCAAATATATTTATTTGCAGGATATAACGGCAGTTGAGAAATTTTGAACTTATACATAGAACTAATGTAGAACCATTCATTCTTAGAGTTATAAACCCTCTCAACTGCTGATTCCTCTTTTGGTGATTAATAGTTTGATTATCCCTGTGTATTACATATCTTTACAGAAAAAGGAAAACACTTAGAGAATATATTTCATGGTTTTTAGTGAGCAGTGGGGATGAGAAGGACAGATAGATGGTCTTGAAGCATTCCTTAATTTTTTTGAGCAGGATAACTTCTTTTTTTTAACCTTTGTTAAAATAACAGCTGTCATACTATGTATATAACGAGCGGATACAATGAGCTATTTGCTAATAGCTATCCAGAGTGTTAATTGGAATAGTGTGTAACTGAATGGAAGTTATTTAATTGGTCTATCAAATTTTAGAAATGTATATGTTTTCTGTTACTTAAGGGAAATAGACCTTTCTGTAAATCTTGCCATTGTCTTCTATTGATAATCAGTGTAAGTCGTTAAAGGCAGTTTTTTCATACCAGGTTGCTTTTGTAGAGAACAGGGGTTCGCAGACTTCGTCTCTAAAAGATGAGAGAGTAAATATTTCTGGCCTCGTGAGCCGTATGGTCTCTGTGACAGCTACTGCCACTGTAGCCGTGGACATACCTGAACAGGTGGGTGTGGCTGTGTTCCAGTAAAACTTTATACTGTCAGGCTGGAGGCCCAGTCCTGCCCTAGAAGGTAATAATACCAAGGGTCTAAACCTGATTCTAGGATGGATGTTTGGGCTGACAGGGATTCTCCACAGCGCTGTGTTCGCCTTTTCCGGTCCTTTGATCCTTTGTGACGATCTCTTGATCTTCTCCAGTCCTCTCAGAATAACGCCCAGTTATTCATTGCCAAATTTTGTGTCTAAGCTCAGAGGCCTCATAAATATATCAGCCTCTTTCAGATTTATTCACCTTTTCAGGGATTTCTGTCATTCTTTGCCTCGGGGGGGATCCCACACCCATCCTGTGATGTTGAATGGATTTGCCCTCTCTCCTGCTTCCTTCTTGTTGCTAAGCCAAGATGGACTCTGATGTCAGACATTTTTCTTTGCTCGATTGACTGATAGCCCTAGAAGGAATGTGCTTTGCTGTGTTTCTTTAACTAGTAGTTTTCTTTCTAAGTCGACTGGAGTGACTGCTTTTGTCGCTGTTAGAGAGAGTTTCTGGCATGAGCAAGAGGGGGCACAGATTTTTTTTTCTTGTTAGAATAATTGACTAAGCCTTTTTTTTTTTTTTTTGCATTCTAATTTAATCATTTTATTTAGCTTTTTATTTATTTATTTATTGACCAAGTCTTTTATAAAATACTTTTTTTCCAGTAAAAAAAAAAAATTCTAAAAAGGGCCTGCATTTGTAAGGAGAGGCTATAGTCATGGCGTTTGTGGCCTGGGGGTACTTGCGGGGTACCTGACTCTTTGCTTTCAGTGGAGTTAGCTGTGGCTGACCTGGTTGCAGCTGCTGGGAAGCGGTTGAATGGAATGGAAAAGGCAACAGTTTTGATCTTACACAGTAGGACTTCCCGGTCCTAGCCAGGAGTGGGTTCTGGGTGGGCCGAAATATTGACCCCCTCGGGGCGGGGCCTGGGGCTTCAGAGCTTCCCGGCGAGTTGCCAGCAGCTGCTACCAGCCTCTTCTTTTTGTGTGACCTTGATGCACAAATATCATTTTCTGTGTTTACCATGATGTGAAAAAGACTGAGGCCCAGGCTTCTCTCCTACTCTCTGACCTTGCTTGAGTTACTTGATTTGTTCAGACCTTAGTTTTCTCAGTTCAGGTCACATTGCTTTGAGGAGTAAATGACAACGTCTTTGTAGAAGTAGGGTAGTAGGCTCAGCGAGTGTTAGTTTCATTTCACCTCTTTCTCTATTCTTAGGACATTTTGTGGTGGGAAATACACGTCTTCTCAGTTTCTTCTGATGGCAGGCCATGCTGCCCAGCTTTATCTGAAGAGGCTCCTCCCCAGCTCTGCTGCCATTTCTGCTTTCTCTGCCTTAATTATTCTTCCCTTTTGCCCTGTTATTTCCATATTTGTAATTTAATTGTTCCCAGCATGAGTTAATGTTTTTACTAAACTTTGCAGGGAGAGGGCAGTAATCCTTAGTTCCTCAGGTAGAAAAAGCCACAAGAGCCTTGGGGGTTATATTTTGGACAACAAAAAAAATGAGAGTTGCAGAAAGATACTTAAAATACTGATTCAAAAATGGAAAAAATTAGAATATTCTTCTAGTGTGCTCCCAATTCTGTTTTTTTATTGTTAAGATATTTTTCTCATATTCTCATATTTAACTGGCAAATTACTCTAATTTTTTTGTAGTTGTAACCATAGCAAAGCCACATATCCTCTATTATGATTGGAAAAATGGAACAGTTAGACATGTTTATGAAAAATTGTTATACCTCTAAAATGTAAGGAGTTGCCAGTCTTCCATTGCCTTTTATATCTAACTGTTGAACCCTATAGTAAAATAATGGGATATGTTTGCATACTGTCATAAAGATACCCAGAACTGGACAATAGGTAATTTATTTCAGGCAAATAGCTTGTCCTTATTTCAAATAGTTTACTTCTAAGCATGGTTTGTTATTTAACAAATACAGGTAAATTGAAAAACATTATACAAGAAGAATGTTTATTGATGGATTGATTTTATAGGAATAAATTGATGTTTATTCTCAATTTTTTGTGGTAACCTACAAATTCACTTCTTTTGTGTGTGTGTGTGTTTTTTTTTAAACGGTCTGGTATTTAGACACATTTAGAATAGCATAGTAGCAGGTGAGGTATTCAGTGAAAAATGGCATTTTTTTAACATTTTTAATATACACCTAAAATAAAGTTTTAATGAAGTTTCTACATTTGATAAATATTTTGGTTGTTGAATGGCATATTGTTTTCAACTTCACTTTGTCATTTCGTGCCCTAGAGTGTTCAAAGTATCAGCTGTTGAGGAAGAGTTGTGTTTTATTAGGCGCTTCTCCCACTGCTCTTCTAAGCATTCTCATCGTTCTCTCCCTCTCCCTTCTAAGTAGGAAGGAATTTATTACACCACGTTGAATAGTATTTGGTGGCTGGGAGGGAGTCTGAGCTTCTAGCAAAGTTTCCCAATACTGGGCCACCAAGGGAGTTGCTGCCTCTTTCGTGATCAGAAATCCACCAGCCTGGGACTACACAGCCGCTGCTCACGATGGCACTGCTCTTCTGGGGGCCCTTGGCTGCTACGGTCCAGGTGATGGATGCTCTGGGTTCGGTACTTAACAGCTTCTGTATTAGTTTCCCAGAGCTGCCCCAACAAATTACCACAAACTGGGCGGCTTAAAACAACAGAAGTTTACACTCACAGTTCTGAAGGTCAGAAGTCAGAAATCAAATTGCCTACGGGGCTGTGCTCTCCATGCGGGCTCCTGGGAGAACATGCCCCATGCCTTTCTCTCAGCCTCTGTGTGGGCGGCCGTCCTGGACGCTCCTTGGCTGATAGATGCGCCACTCCAGTCTCTGCCTGTGGCATGTGGCCTTCTTCATGTGTCTCTTCCTGTTCCTCTTCTTAAAAGCACACCAGTCTTACTGGATTAGGGTCACCTGATGACCTCATCTTTACTTTTGTTCACTTACACTTAAAATTTAACAAGCAAAATCTGTACTTTTTTTCTTCCCCCCCCCCCCCCCCCAGATTCTTCACCACACAAAAGATTTTTAGATTTCTGGTCTTTCTGTTCTGAACAGAATATTTTAAGGTTGTACAGAGATTGTACCTGAGAGATAAAGGTACCCACGTTATCCTGTACATATGTCATCTGCAGTTTGTATTTTATCCTACCATAGAACAGCTGTTCCAAAATCAAATTTTCCATTCACCATTATTTTGTAGTTTCCCTTAGGAGACCTTAAGTCCGTAATTCACTAAATCAAATACTTTCAGAACTGGAAGGAAACTTATAAATTGTCTAAACTGGCCTTTTCATTTAATGTGAGAATAAACTGAAACTCAGGGATGTGAATTTGCTAATCCACATTCCACTAGATTCCGTAATAGTCCATATTGCCTTGTGTGTTACCTTTGTCATGCTCTTGGTAGTAGGCATGGTGTTTTGTTTTCGCTTGCTTGAATTAGCAGTCTTGTTGCATTCACAGTACGTGCTCAAAAAAGACTTGAGGGTAGAGTGACATTGCACCTCTGATGGCCCATATCAGGGCCGTGATTCAAGTCAGCAAATATTCGAGAGCCCAGCTGTGTTGTGGGGAAGTATTTCTGTTGCCTCTAGAACGAGGAACGTTAGGGTATGTTGCTATATCCTTACTATGAAATAGGAGCAAAGAAGAAGAAATTCCCGTTATGGAGGCCACTTCTAGGAAGGAGTCCTTAGTTAGAGGTGGTAGATAGATAGTAAAGGCCAGAAAGCTCCTGGCTGATCACAGGGTTGTTTGGTCAGTATTTCATAAATACACGTTTCATTATATTAGATGCCTTGATTCATGAGGGCCAGGCTTCATTGTTGTTTGTCATTTTGCTGTATTGACAATAACTTACGTGTCCTTGTTGCTTCTTGCACAGTTTGTATGGCTGAAATGTTTGGCAACCCCACTGACCAGTTTCTCCCTTTAATTTCTTCTTTTGCCATGATTCAGAGATCATGATGGGCTGTTTCCTTTTTCTCTGTAGCCATGCCTGTCTCTTAAGTTGGTTCTCATTTGTTTATTATATGTGTTCCCTGTTTCAGTGAAAATCCTATCTTACAAAGCAGTTATTAGAGATTAATCAAATCAATCCTAAAGGATTTGTCTTGTGATTCCTTGAAATAGTTATATCTATTTGTACATTGAAAATAATTTTAAGAAAACTTGTATAGCTGTTCAAGAATACATGGTGACCTTCTTGCCATCACCGTGGTAGGCTGTATTTTCAAAGCATTTGTCCTATTACTGTGTTTCTCAAACTATGGTCCTCAGAATGCCTGTGTCAGAGACACTGATTTGATAAGTACAAGCACTGGCATTTAAAAGCAAGTACCCCAGATGGTTGTTATACACAGATTGGAAAGCTACTGGTCTCTGATGTAGTGCAAGTGATTTTAATGGAGGTGTTCCTCAGGCAGCAGTAAGAAATGCCACATGGCCTTTTTAAAAAAGATTTTTTCATTTACAAAATTATTTATGATGGAAGTCCGGCCCTCCTGCTACCATCATTTCTCGCTGAGGGTGTGTGGCCTTTGGAGTAGTTCACACTTAGTAATCAGACCCTTCTAGCATATGTAGCCAATGTCTCAGCTCAACTGGTGGCCAGGTATTACTGAAATCAGTGTTGTAAATCAATTAAAATAAATCAGATAAATACATATAACTGTAAATAAGAATTGAGGAATAATAGAAGAGAAAATTCCACTTCAAACTAGTGAAAGAAAATAGTACATCTAAGTGTTAATTTTAGTTCTGTCCCAACCAAACGGTCCCTCTTGAGTGTACTGCTTATGCTGTGTGCTGTTCTCACCATTTTTGGCATTTTTAGGGTATTTTTCTCAGCTGGGTGTGAAGGCTTACCACTTCCCTTACCTCGAGATGGTTTGCATTTTGCTGAAGGGCAAAGCCCTTAGCCTGGCAGCAGAGATTTTGCCACCAGGCCCCAAGGCCCGAGCTCTACCTGCAGTTCCCTCTCTCGCTCCTGGGCTCCTGGGCTTGACTTTGCCAGGCTCTCCTGTCCTGCTTATCTGGCGGAGCTGGAAAGTGTTTGGGAACAACGTGATGACTAACCTGTTCCTTTTTCCATCGATAACAAGGGGCTGGTTCTCGAGTCCTTTCTAGCTGCCCTCCTTGTCCCAGATACAGGCCTTAACATGTAAGTTATGTTCTTTACTTAAGCAAGCCTACGTGGCCATTTTAAAACTACTTTCTATCAGTGATTTTTTGTTTACCTTTTTCTTTAATTAATTTGGAGTGTATCAATAAATTCAGGCCCTTTTTGTTTATCACCATTTCTACACCCACCTTAAAAAAATATATATATATATACGCACATATACATATGTAGATCATAAATAATGTAAGAAGAGACAGCTTGACAAAGAAGGTTTTGAAGTCCTGGATTGAGTCTAGGTTCGTTTTTGTATATTTTCAAAGGCCAAGCACAGGGTCTTAGGGTGAGTTAAATTAATATCCACAGAACTCAGTTTAAGAGTTGAGTGTCTGGCTTAGGAGAGAGATCACAGGCAGTGTGATTAATGGTTCAGTTAATAAAAAGGAGCCTGGGCTGCAACGGTGTGCTCAGGTCGCCAGGGCACCCTGTCTCCCGGGGTGTGGTCCCTGCAGGGCACGCCACAGTTCCTAGGCCTTTTTTGTTTACGAGATGGGTTGTCAGCCTCTGAATGGCAGTGTTTCCAGAGTAAGACCCAAATGAACATCCATTTTTCTGCATTGTGAAGTTTGTGGGGTATTTGCATATGCATTTTGAGACCGTTGGAAAGATGATCCAATCGGCTGCACAGCATTTGATGTTAAACTTAGTTTCAAATCAAGGCCAGCTTTCTCTGAATTTGGAAGGCATACTTGCCTGCACGCAGAGGGGCAGACCATTTGCTCTCTGGAGATCTGCAGCAGCTGTAAGGATGAGTCTGTGTCTCTTCCCTTTAGGATCCTCCTTTTCCCGTTTGTTCCTTTATTGTTCTCCCCACTTTCCCACTGGGTCCCCCCGATTCACAGGTTGAAGAAAGAAGTTTGGGGGTATTGGTAAGTAGCTCACAGTGAGTAGACAAATAATCTAAACAAAGATCTATCTTTATGTCTTTAAAACTCAGTTTTGATTAACTGCAGAAGATGGGAGACAGGCGTGAGCAGTGTTATCTGAATGTGATCACTCCTGGCTCACCCGTTTTTAACAGCTCTGTATCGGGACCTCTGTCTTCAGCCTCAACCCTGACCTGCCTTTCCAGATTCACTTCTTTACTCTCCCCCAGATGTTGGTCCCATCTGACAACTTCCATTTTTTGATAAATTTTGTACTCTTTCTGGCCTCTGCTTTATCTTTATTTTAATTTCCATTTTTTTATACTTCAGCTGTTCAATCTCAGTGATTAAAAATCGTCTTTATCCTTTAAGACTCTGCTCAAATGTTATACAAAAAGTACAAAGAAATCTTTCTTCTGCTTCTTTAGGCCTTTAGTGCTTATCGACTCTCCCTGTAGTTATACCTGTCTTAGCTTCCTTCCTGGAATATATGCTTCTGGAAGGTGTGAATCATGTCCTGTACATATTTGTGTTTCCTGCAGGGCCTGGGACCATTCTTGTCAGAACTGGCCATTCAGGGAATGGCAGATGACTGCATCCCAGAGCCTGTATGTGGCAGAAGGTCTGGGTAGATACTAGTAGTGAGAGAACGTCCAGGACAGTTGAGCAATTGATTTCAGGGAAGTATAGGGTGAATGGCAGACACAGGGGCCCACAGGGCGTGGTATGAGGGAGGTTTACTCTGTGAAATGGGTAAAGGTGTGACCTGGGCTTGGTGTCTGAACTCTGAATTTTTGAAAGATTTCAAGAGTGGGGTGAGATGGGAACCAGGACTGGGAAAAAACAGGAGTATGCCAGACGTGAAGTTGGTGGGGATGGAGAGGGGTGTGGAGTCAGGACAGAGACCAGTTGGGTGATTAGGTATAAATTAGAGGCTTGGGCAACAAGGAACAAAGTAAGAACTGAGCTCTTCTAATTAGGACATACATTAAAACAGGACCAGGAGTCAGATGACATTGATTTGAACCTGACTTACTAAGATGTTCACT
Organism: Physeter macrocephalus; assembly: GCF_002837175.3. NCBI lineage: Eukaryota > Metazoa > Chordata > Mammalia > Artiodactyla > Physeteridae > Physeter > Physeter macrocephalus. The sequence continues at coordinate 3,907,557 of NC_041217.1, read as the reverse complement.
AAGTATCCTTATGTTTCCCTTCCTTAGAGGCTAGCCCATTCCTAGTTCAGGGTAAGGGTTTGGCTTTTCTGTAAAGGGGAAGGAACCTCTCTCTGCCCATAGAAGGTGCTTACTGTATATATTTGCCAAATGAATTCCATTATGATGTTCTAATAATCCCCTCATGGAGAAAATGTTGAACTAAGTTATTCCCTTCTTAGGAATAATTACTAATTTGAATTGATGGAAAAGTATCATTTGATTTGTGTTCATCAAATGCTGACATAGTCAAAAGTTGTTCCACTTCAAAACAGATATGTTTTATTTAGTATCTTTTCATATTTTTAATTGCTAGAAGTTTAAAAGAACAATCAAAATGTCAATAATTATTTTTAAAAAATTTAAAGGCCAAGCCAGATGGACCAGAAATACATTGTATATTCATGAACTCGAGAAGAAGCACGTAGGCAGTTAACCTGGGAAGGTACCACCTTATCAAAGGTCTTGAACACTGTGCTCAGAAGATTGACCCTTTCCTCTCCTGTGATGTGATTATAAAGAGTTACTTGTACCTTTATGGTTTCAAGTTTTGTTTTTAATAGGGGTAAAAGCTATAGTGCTTTGATACTTCTTTATTTGGTTCTTAGTTAATGGCAGGTCAGGAACTAGCATCAAAATAGAATCAAGGTTATTATAAAGGGGACCTCAGATATATTTGTTAACAGAATGTATTAAGTTGAGTTTGGTTTATGAGATGTATGAAGAAATATAGTTTATATTTGAAAATCCAGACTTAAGTGATCCTATACTATACTTTAAAATTACCAAGAAAAAGTAAGATTACCAAGAAGAAGTGCTATTTCTTTCTTTCTTTTTTTTTTAAAAAAATAGATTCCCCCTTTAGCGTCCTCTAACTTTCCCCCCTTTTAAAATTTAGGATTAAGTTAAATTTATTTGTTTGTCTATCTACCTATTGATTCATTTTTTAAAGAAACACCCCCAACACCTTCTACCTGTTTCTAGGTAGGTTTTTCCCTTGTTTAAAATCCTTCAACTATTGTCTTGAATAATTTCCAATCCCTTAGTCTCCTAACTGCGGTTTGGGCGTTGGTGCTTGCTCTGCTGCGTCCTTAGCTCCTGTCTTCCTGCCCTGCTTGTGGGGGCCCCGCTCTCCCTGCGTCAGTCGGGACGTCCCCGCCCTCTGCCTGGCCAGCTCCCACAGTTCCTTCAGACGCACCTCGGTGTTTTCTCTACAGGGCTGGCCCGGCTGCCAGGCTGCCTGGGCATCCTTCCCGTCAGCTCTCGTCCTGGCAGTCCCTGCCACGGCGTCTGGTGGAATACTTGTTTCCTGATATTGTAAAGTCTGTTTCTTTATGTCTCCCCTACGAATAACTTGATGGATTGGAATTGCCTCAGTGCTTTTTGTATTCCCAGCAACTGGTAGACACGTTGGCTGTGGTCAAAAAGTGGCTGAATGAGTTTTGGAGAAGATAAGAGAGCAAGCGGACAGTCGTCTGGGATGGGCCACAGTCACGGCAGAGGGTCTGGGTAGGTGATATTGTCCTTTATCTCCAGTTCCAGCACGTTCTTCTCCCTACCCCTGTCCCCCACCTTTGAGTAGCTGTGGCTGTTTATTGAAATGGGATGAAATAAAGACATTAGAGACTTCACTTTCTTGCAGATTCCTAGGATGTTTTATTTGTGTCCTGGTGTTTGCTGCCTCATTGAAGGCAGGGGTTTAGATGTCTTTGACTAAGCGTGAAGAGTTTATTCATCTCTCTGTTACGTTTTCTAATTCTTTTGCCGTTGTGACTGTCTCTGTCCTCCTTCCTAAGCAGAAGGAGTAGGATCATGGGGGTCAGGAGGACAGACTTTGTCTCGTATGGTTTTGGAGGCCTTCTCAGAGCTCTGTACAAAATACACCTACCGCTGGTCTGCCCTTGTCGCTGCAGTGCCGAGACGTCCTCCCACGCGGAGCACCGTCAACTCGGTGACTGTCAGGGCGTAGGGCCCTCCTGTTGGCTTGGGCAGGGAAAGCCGAAATACTCTAAGATACAAGGAAATACAGGTTTTGCCTTCGTTTTAGATAAAGTTATCATAGTGCCTAATGCTGAAGAACAAAGGAGAAGAGATATGAACCAGATCAGCGTAGAGTTCAGAGCCCTGCTGTTCAGCTTCCTCCGTTCTCATTCAATGTGCGTTCCTCAGAACTACCCAAGTTAAGAGCAAACAAGGCTTCTTGGTGGGGCGGGGGTGGGGAATGCCTCACTCACGTGGACCTTGGATGCCTGTGGGATGCCCGCATGACCTGTCTAGTAGGTAGCTGGTGGTTGCATGTGGCTTGAACACCGCAGAGCAGTCCGGCTGGAGAGCAGCCTCTGGGGTTATCAGCGTGGAAGGTGGAAGCAGGTGAGCATGTCTGGGGAAGGTGTGTCAGGGCCTGTCCAGCCTTCCTCACGTAAAAGGGCAGTTTCACTAAAAGGTAAGTAAATACTCAGTGAATCCTGGGAGAAATTAAAAGTTAACTTCTGTGTTACTGCCTGACTTTAGCTGTTAAGTATGACATGTAAGGTATTTCTTGTGAAGACCCAAATAAGGCTGTTTCCATCCTTGATAAATCTGTGCTTTTAAAGCCTCTTACTGTTTGCCATTTTTCTAAGATTTTATCAGTTCTTTAGTCAGAGGAATGGACTTTTGCAGAGTCAGAAGGTTTCTGAAAACAAAACTGAAGTAGATGTCAATTATATAATTCCATTTTGAGTGTAAGTCTGTAATCACTATTAATTAGGTTTTCAGTTTTCTTCCACGAGTCTTTTATGTTTAAAGTCTCACGTACAGTCCTAGGTAGCTTCCTCAGCATCACGTGTTTATTAGTCCCACTATTAATTTAAAATAGTCTTCCTTATTCTTTGGATAGTATCTTCATAAAATCATAGTTTCACGTGATAAGTGTGCCAGAGACAGTACATTTGTTTCTAGTGAATGTAAAAGTTTGGCATGATTTGTAGTGTGTGTTCAGAAGAGCAGGAGGGGACCGCACGGCGGTGCAGCAGGAGTGACATGACTGGGCAGAGTTTGCTGAGAAAGGCTGCCCAGCAGCCGCCTCGGTCAACTTCACAGAATCCATTCAAAGACTTGTTCGGTTCTGTGGTATGAAGAAGAATGTAACAGCGATTGAATTTAGTTCCTCAGAAGGTAAATTTTGAAACATAAAGTATTGCCATTATTTACTTAAGTTTGTTGAAACATCTCTTTATTAAAAGCTGGGACAGTTTTGTGTGACTATGAGTCAGTGGCTTTTCCTGCTTGCTTTTTCTCCCTTCTTTCTTAATTTTCTGTTAATTTTCATTGCATTGTAAGTCTGTGCACAGTAAAAAGGAGGTCAAGCAGCCAAGAGGTCTAATTCTTCTTCTTCTTTCTGTTTTTGAGGGACGAGGGTGGGCAGGAGGGGGCAAGGCAGGAGTTTTCACAGAAGTAGAGGAACACACTCAGTGTGTTTTGCTAGACACTGCTTGTGTCCTACTAACCTAATTGTCCCTTAGATAGACTCTGTTGTTATGACTAACTCAGGTCGTGAGAATGTCCTGGGACCCTGGGTGGGGCTCAGGGGAGAAGTTCCCTGGCAGGGACGTTGGCAGACCCGGGTGGGAGTCCTGCCTTTACCACTGGGCTGTAGGGCTCCTTTCCTTGCCTGGTGTTTAGGAGAGTCAGAGGAAGGAAGTGATAGGACATCTTTTAAAACCACTTCATAGTTTACTGTAAACTAGCCTGGAAAGAAACGAGGGTTTTGGAAGTTCAGGAATAATCAGAATATAGAGCAGTGTCTGTGGTAGGGCACATGTGCTAAACAAATGAAGAAACGGAAGTTTATAAGCTTTTTTTAAATAAAGATAAAATGTAAAATCTGTGTTAATTCAGAAAAATCTATTAAATTTTTCCTTTATCTAAAGAAGTGTTTTTTATTTTTTTGGGATGATTTTTTGGTTAGTTGAGTGCTTGTTACAGACAAAAGGCTGTTAAAACAAATGACCTTACAATACATAATTCATACTCATTAAAGTGTTCCCAAGTACTGGCTTGTATTCCATGGGGTCTTATCAGCTTTGTTATGATAGAATTCACTACTATGAATTATTTAGTACAAGCAGTGCTTTTTATAATCAGGTTTGGAAGATGGGTCCAAGCTATTTATCTTAGCTCTTTACGTATGTCAGTCTTTTGCCGTGGATGGTTATAGTTTGGCTACTGTGCTTTTTTCTGGTGTTACAGCTGAATGGTTGGCCTAGTGATCATGTGCTTTTGCCAGGCTTTCGTTGTTACTGTGTGGGTAACTGAATGACGTGGCAGAATGATAAGGGGCATTTATTGTGTTTGTAACAGCATCCTGTGCCCACAGTTAACCAAAACAAATGGAAAGTGTCAGAAGCTTTTTTGGACAAATTTCTTTGAAAGGGGTGAGTAAGGATCACTTGTTTTTTTAATCCTCATAGGGAAATTCTTCTGTAACGATGAACAGAAGAAATAATACCATCTTTTATTTGTATTCCACTTTAACCCTTTGGAGGAATAGTAGTACTTCATTCTTCCAGGCACTTGTTTCCGGTAGAAAACTCCCTGTATTTGTCCCTCAGGGAGAAGGATTTGGGGCCTTGCTGTGCCACCGCAGACTGTGTGCTCATTGTGAGCTTTCCTTAGGAGCAGAGCAATAGCTTGTCCTTAATCATTCGAAAGTGTCAGTAGATGCTCATGTGAATTTGAACTAGTTAGGTCCTGATGGGTAGACCTGTGTTCTTTATAAATTCTTGTTTTCTAAATTTGATTATTTAACAAGTGTTTATTGGACTTTCATATGTACTGGGGGTGGAAAAAAAAAAAAGGAGGAGACAGATTCTGCCCCTAAATAGTAATTGCTTGTGTTGTTATTGGACCTAGGGAGGTATTGGACCTCAAATGCACAGATAATGGAGTCACTAAAATGCCCTGGGACAAATTACTTAAAGGGGTATTTTATACGGTTCACCTGAGTATGAAGCAAGGCTGGCCAGGCAGGCGGGCTAGCTGGGGAGGGTGTTTCAGCTAGGGTGGCACACTGTGTCAGAGGCACACAGGCGCGAAAGAGCCTGGCATTTGGAAGAAGTGTCAACGGTTCCTTAAGGCCAGAGTGTAGGATTTATATGCAAGCCAGTAAGGCTAAGAAAAGTTTCATTCCTTAAAGGGTTTTGGGAGTGTGACATATTGAGGTTTTTGTTTGAGATTGATCATTATGGTGGGTGTGGAGAGTAGGAATTACGTTACCAAAGTCAGGAAGAACAATTAATTGGTTATAATAGCTGCAGGGATCATGAGAGTCCGGGCGAAGCAGAGAGAGGTTTGGGAGGTAGAATTAAAGGGAGTTGGGGCCTCGTGCAGGTGAGGGAGTCAGAGGGTTTGTGATGGCCTAGGAACTGTATGACTGAGTGGCAGTGCCATTCACTGGGGAGGGAATACAGAGTAGAATGGATTTGAAGTGGTCAAGGTTTTAGACGCTTCTGGGTTGGCTAATCAGGCAGAGAGATCCAGCCGGTAGGGTTGGAAATGAAATTCTGGAGCTATTGGTTCATAAATCATCAGTATGTAAGAGGCAGGCTATGTGCCAGATGAAAATACATAATTATTGATTTAAATAATCAAGGGACTTGCCGTTAAAGGAAACCTGAGCAAGCAAATAAGCAGAATTGCTCATTGATCATAGAGCAAAAGATGTATTTTGTGTGGAAATGAAAGAAGCAGATAAAATAAGTTTCTAATCACGCCCTTTATGGTGGTGATTCAGATTGCTAGCTTGATTTATTCCAAGCAGGTAGTAGATTAAGTAGAAGTAAATACATTAACCAGTAATTGATAAAAGTAAGTCACTGGAACTTGGATCTTCATCCAAGAAATTGGAAGGGATTAACGTGTTCTCTTTAGTATCACAAAATACTGGAAGTAACGGACCAGTTACTGCAGAGAACAAAGCATGGTGTTGTGGCTAAAACAGTGTACGTATACATAGCCAAATTATTGCTCACATGTGATTAAAAGGGAGTGATGGTTTCAGATTTTCAAGGGGTAGAGAAAATGTGTTGCATGTGATGACCTTTAGAAAAAATACCTAAAGATGTACTGTAGGAGAAAAGTCAAAACTAAGAGTTTGGGAAGGGGCCATCTTTGTACGAAAGCACTGGGAATGAGCACTGGAGCAAATTAGACGTAAAAGCAGGACTAAACAGGTGTTATTCAAGATTGGAAATAGTACAGAATGCCAGGGACAACTTAGATAGGCTATGGCTATAAAACGTATAATCTAAGGGTTTGGAGATGGAGCATTAGGGGAAAGTAATGGCATGATCAGTCCTTGGCTAACCTGGATCGGACTGTGTATCATAAGATGGATTTTACCTTTCCCTTGATAATCAGCCAAAAACTGGTTAATGGAGGACTTAAAAAAACTTGGAAGTCACCATCAGTAGAATTTAAAATAGGAGGGAATATATGTTTTCTAAGTAGCTGGACAGGATTAAAGCAAGCAAACATGGTTCATATGGCAAGAGATGAAAAAACAAACAGGAAGGAAACGAAAAACAAGACTATAAAAGACAAATACCAGTGAAACAATTTACATTAAATGTGTTTAACGTGTTAAATGTGTTAAATGTATTAAATTTCTGTTTTGAAAGACGGACTCAACCTAAAAAATAATCCTCAACTGTGTCCTGCTTTCAAAAGGTACTTAGAACAAAGAAACATAGAAAGGTTAAAAATAATAAGGTAGGCCAAGATTTATAAGGAAAACACAACAGAAAACACAGAAGGTTAAGAATAAGAATTCCAAAGTAGAATTGAATGAGAAAAAGAAAAGCACTGAAGACAGTAAAGGACAGTTTTAAAAAATTGACTCGCTGTAATCATTAGCAGACCAGTAACTATGAAGAATTGAAGTTATATGAGCTGCCTTCACAACACACTTCTAAGCCCAGTTTTTATATTTTCACTTCATAAAATTAAATGAATGCGAATCTTCTGATTCATGCTCTTGAGTTAGTATATTCTTAATACCAAAAATTGGACCAAACATTAAAATATCAACCAAGCTATGTTTAACAGATTACCAGAGTTCTCCAAGAGATTAATGGAAGTTCTGTGGAAGAATTTTGTGGCTAGACAGTTTTGGAAAAATCTGTATAGGGTACCATTTAGGAGAGTTACAGTCCACTTTTTAGCATATTAGGGTCCCCGAGAAGTCTAGCCCAGTATTTGTTTAGCTCAGTATTTTGCAGATACCTTTGATGATGGATCTCTCTCTGTCTCTCAGTTTTGCTTGTGGAATACCAATAACGACTTAAGGGAATCTGGTGTTTTAAAGAACAGAGTTTGGAAAACACTTCTGAATATTGATGTACACTCTGTAATAAAATTAAGACTAACGGAACAGTTGAAGAGTCAGTCATTCATTAATCAAGGAAGGTTTATCTGAGCACATAAAGGTCGTTTAATAGAAGAGGTCTAGTTATATGATTCGTTACCTTGTTTGGTTCAGTAAGAAAACTTGTATGATAAGCTTACTAGAGCAAGAAAGCATTTGTTATCATTTGATACCTAACCCCTCCTTTTTTGACATTAAAAAAACCTTAGAAAATTGGGAATATCGTTTGATATGGAATATGGTCAATATCATAATTTGTTACAATTTCATAGAAGTTCGTCCTTATTCTTATCTGCTACATTGTAAGCTCTTTGAAGGAAGGAAATAAGTTAATTTTTACATTTTTTTGTCACCCAGTCTAATATAGGACCTTGTGTTTTATGCATTCTATTGAAATTTGTTAAATGAAAACATTATTTGGAAGTGTATCCTTATGTAGTTTTTAGATCAAAATGGATTATAGTAAAAAATGATCTTTTTCTTTATGTCAAATATTTTTTAAGTGTGAAATACATGATTTTTCAAAACGGAAATAGATACTCTTCAGGATGGGCCTCTTTATGTTTGCTTTATTCATTTGCCTAGCAAGCCTTGAATACTTAAGGTGAATTTAAATTTTGTCTAACAGTTAAGTGACAGGGAATTTTATAAAGGTTCTTGAACAGTAAAGGGGTACTATAAATACTGTTTTTAAAAAGGATTATCCTGGCCAGAAGCATTATCCTTGGTAAAGCAGGATGCATAAGGAAGACTCCTATAATGGCAGAAGTGTTCATTTAAGAAAAGCAAGGGATTTGGGGACCCGAGGCTGGCTCAGAACTTTCCAGGATGTGGTTGGGTTTGAGCTAAACACATTTCTTCTGTGGTCTTGAGGATTGCATTCCAGCCCATGAAACCCTAGCTGTGTACTGTGGCTTTACAGAGCTTGAGAAAATTTTGTTTGTATGCAGATTTCTGCAGTCTTTCGATTTCCAGGAAGAAGCCACAGTTACTCAGGGCTGTGTGTGTGTGTGTGTGTGTGTGTGTGTGTGTGTGTGTGTGTGCGCGTGCGTGAAGAGACACACGATAGGCTGAACTTAATACTTATTTATAGGAGTCAGGAAATCTGAATTCTATTATTTTCTCCTTGTATAACCTTGGATAAGTCATACAACTTGCCTCTTTGGAGTTTTCTCACCTGTAACCTGGAAATTATTCCCCCCCTCACTCCACTGTGATGTTTTGAGAAGGTGCCTATGGGAACTTTTAAAAAATTACAGGGCTTCCCCGGTGGCACAGTGGTTAAGAATCCGCCTGCCAGTGCAGGGGACACGGGTTCGAGCCCTGGTTGGGGAAGATCCCACATGCAGCGGAGCAACTAAGCCTGTGAGCCACAACTACTGAGCCTGCACTCTAGAGCCCACGAGCCACAACTACTGAGCCCGCTTGCCACAACTACTGAAGCCTGTGCGCCTAGAGCCCGTGCTATGCAACAGGAGAAACCGCCGCAACGAGAAGCCCGCGCACTGCAACTAGAGAAAGCCTGCGTGTAGCAACAAAGACGCAACACAGCCAAAAAAAAAATAAATAAATAATTTTAAAAAAATTAGAAAACTGTAACTGTAAGATGTCAGTAAAGCATATTGATACTCATTTTGCTGGAAGAGGACATATAAAAAGAATTTGGAAACCCTAAAAATCATGGCAACAAGGAAGCATGAAGATCTTTTTTCCTTTTTCTTTTGGATTTTCAGGTGAAAATTAAGCATGCAGTTAAAACTAGTATTTAAAAGCCTTTCTATTACAGAGAGAAAATTAATAATACAGTTGTGTCTTAATTTAGAATCTGTATTTACATTGCTTACATTTTGTTACTTATTCTAAAGTAATTTGTTCAGTGTATACACTGAAATCTGTTGTTTTAACTGTATAGCTAGATGAAAGTATGGCAGAAGAGGTTTGCATGAGCTTTCTTTTCCTTTTAATGGTTTGCTTGAAGTATGGGCAGGCGTTTCTTCACTGGACAGACGGTAAAGGGAGGACATTGAGTGGATTTCCTAAGCTTGCATTTGCTGGACGGTGACAGAGTCAGGGCTAGAATTCATAATTTTTGTTGTTACTCACCATATTTTCCCCCTTTGGGTACAGCATTTTTTGCTGATAATTATGACTTTGTAATAATATTTGATAAGCATAATAATCTTTTAGGAAGATAGTCCAGTGGTGTGTACCTTTTGCTTATTGATTTACAGAGTCACAGTAAGAAGCCATAGGGAGTATTTTCTATAAGAGGACATACGATTTTTTTTCTTTGAAACAACAAATTCTCAGGCTTATTAAATAAATTACATTCATATAGTCATTTACAAATGTGTGAATTAGTAATGGGCTTATAGCACACAGATTTTTCAGTGTTGATTCATAATAGGACAAACTGTATAAAGTACTTCATGAAATGATGCTCTAATATGCATTCATAAAATGATTGATTTTTTTAATGTAAGAGAAATATCTATATGGGAAAGGTTAAAAGGGGATAAGTTATGAAACTGAGAATGTCATCTATTTTATATGGTTTTTCCCATTAACTTTAAACACATGATAGTTCCCTTGTACCTTGAGATAAATAATTATAAATTGGAATCTTAGAGTATCACATCATCTTTAAATAATTCAGAAACAGTAACAAACCCAGTAGCATTAACTTAGTTTTTTTTTGTGAGGTCAACTGTGTACTTGAAATGTCATTCTAAGCAAATAAAAACTTTCGCTTCTTGGTATTTTCGATTTCAGATTAATTGGCCACTGACTGTTTCTCAGTAGTGTTTTATTCTGTGCAGACTTTCATGAAGGGATCTTAGGAATGGCTCAGGCATCCTAGGGAGGCTCTGCTCGGGGGCGGGGACTGACCTGCAGCAGCCCAGGGTCCCTGGCTCAGAGGGAACTGCTCCAATTTATGCAACATGACTTATTTATTTCAGAGGAAATTAGAATTTGGCGGATATTAGAGACTGGAAGGGACTTTGGAAGTCATGTCCTCCAGTTGTACTTGATATTTTAGGTAACTGAGGCTGAGAGCGTTAAGTGAGACATTACAAAGACCGTGCTTGGTGCAAGTGGGTTAAGTTGTGTTCTCCGTATCATATTCAAATGCTTTTCTTCCACTGTTATTATTTATGTTTGTGAGAATCTCCTTGATAACATCACTGAAGAAGTAAACAGAAACAATGAAGTTCTAAACTTGTAGGGGGACTCTTACATTTCATTCGGTGCTATAACAGAAGAAGTGATTATTTGAGAAATTTCACCTAGATGGTGGACTGATCCACAAGTTGTACTTAAAATATATTTTGTTAACATTTAACAAAATGTTGTAAAGCAAATCAGTTTCTTAAAAATGACACGTGAAAGGGACAGCGCTTTAGTTGAAGTAAAGACCTCATTAAACTTTGACAATGAATGAAATAACTACGTTTGTTAGGACACTGGGTTTTATGTTAATATATCTTTGACATATTAAACAAAATATAGGTAGATGTTCTTCAGGTTTACCTCTGTTTGATGGAAGTAAAGAGTGAAATAATCAAAAGGTAGGCAACAGGGAGAAGTCTGTATCAGGACATCAGATTAGTCAACTTCTATGTAGTTGACTGTAATGGACATTTGTGATGGCAAAACTGTAAATCCCAGGAGATACAGAGATGTGTGTAACTTGATTGCCAACTTTCAGTTAGGAAGGTGTTCTTGGACATACATTAATAACGGTTGTGCCATTCTTGAGTTTTCTCTTTTGTTTAAATAGTAAATAAAAAGTAGGTCTATTTGGCCTCTGTTTCCAAGTGGACAGGCTTGTTTTAATCTCTTAGGCTTTGACCTGGAGAGGCAACAGTTGTGAATAAGTGTGTGTGTGTGTGTAAGAGAGAGAGATGGACTTGTGTTTGCCTGCTTTCTTATTACAGCCTAAGATTCTGATCATGGATTATGACTTGGTTTTCTGGTTGGTATTCTTGCCGCCAGGCCTGCGGTTTTGATTTCTGTATGTATTACAAGTAGTTAAATAATATGAAAAAAACATGCAGGGATTTTAGGTTTATTTTTTGGAAATACTACTTCTGTTTTTAAATTTGAGAAACCGTTACTTTTAAAACCTCTGTTCTTTGTTCCGTGCTATCTACTTAGGGACTTAAACACACATTATTGTTTTGATAAAACAGAATCCAGCTGATAAGCAGCAGTTATTCACTGTGCCTTGTGAAGGCGTATTGTGGAAGAAGTGTGCTGGATATGATGGGAGATTCAGAGGAATCTGCTACAGCCTTTGTCACCAAGGATTTTATAACCCTGACCGATGGTGTCATTGACAATATGAGGAAGGCCCTTAGTGCCTGTAGAGCACACCATAGTGTCAGGCTACTGCAGGGACATCAGTGGACAGGGGTCTCCTGGGGTTTGGGTGGACTCCCCCGAAGGCCCCAGGGAAGCAGCGGGGTGTGTGCTGGGCTGTGACTGGAAGCTGTTGCGGTAGGAGAAATTAGGGTTTTAAAGGTCAAAAATGGGCCAGTTTGGCAAAAAGAGTGGGACATGAGGCTCTGATTCATTCTCTCCATGGCTGCCAAAGTGGTGTTTGTAAAATGGAAAACCAGCTCTAACTCTTCGTCTGAGAACCAGCCAGTCTTCTGAGGCTGCGTTGAGTAGCCCGAAACTTGAGCCTTCCCTTGACTTTCCATCGGCTGCATCTCTGGCAGTTGCTTCTGAGGCCTCTTCGCTGGGATGTGAGCTCTTCAAAGGGAAGGCTCCCTTTGTTGTTCATCTTTCTATCCTTAGTACCTGCCTGCTTCAGAGAAGGAAGTCAGTACATTTCTGTTGAATAAATAGGGGCCTGCAATTCCAGGCTGAGGAATTTGGACTTTATTCCAAAAATGATGGAGAACAGTTAGAAATTTTTAAGCAGAATGATGATACAGTGAAGGTATTCTAAGATGATGACTGCAACTGATTATTATGATGCTAGCTAGCCTTCTCAACGTTATACTCTGAAATGCTTCTGACTTACGGTAAATACACGTTTGTAGTCCTAGACACTGGTGGTAGTTAATCGATGGAACAAATCCCTGCTGCTTTTCTTATTTTACTCTAAATTAGCATTTAGAGTCAGTTTTAACCACTGCTTTTGAAGTTCACCAAAACAAAGCAGGATTAGGTAGGCTTTATTTTTTCATTCATTTGGCAAATACTTGAGTGTCTGCTTTGTGCCATTGTGTTCTAAGCTTTGGGGGACACATAGCGTGTGGCTCCAGTAAGCATTTTTAATGGTTTAATGACACTAAGCACCCTAGAGTGGTTCAAAATTCATGTGAAGAGAACATAAATAGAAACATTTTCCTTTTCTCTGTTTCATATTTTTCTAAAGGACATCACAAGCAGAAATCTGGGAGTGTAGGAACCTCCTCTGGACTTCCTTGGACATTGTGTGTGTTGGTGGTACCTGGACCATTTAACAGTTTGACGCTCAATTAACAGTAACTGTCAAGTGATTTAAGAATGAGATATGCACATGCCAGATTTTAGTTCTTAGGAAATGTAGTATCAGTGTTATTGGTGCTTAGTACTCATTGATTACTCACAATATACTAGGTGCTCCAACAGAGAAAGCAGGGTTTTGACTTTATTCACTGGGCAGTTTTCACAAGTGGTAAATACAATATAAATAAATGTGCATAGTATTTCACTTACTTAGGCACTGGAGTTCTTTATAACAGTCTATGTCTTTAAGTGCCCTTTTTGAAGGAGTGGGTGAGTAAGCACTGTAGAGTTCTGAACTTCATTTCTTCAGTTGATGGGCTTGACTTATTTCCCATCAACCTCTTTGACTGAGAGACAGTTTTTACATGGCTTTACTGGAAAATTCATATATATAATAATTTCAGTTTTAAATAGTCAAACTGCTTATATAGTCATAAAACTGTTTCATTATTTTTCTAGATCATTCAAAAATTTAGAAGATTTGTGACTCATGGTTGACTTAAGGGTTCTTAAATGAAATTTGGGTTTGTGTCGACAGCAGTTTTACCAATTTTAGAACACGTACACACACAACAGAACACGATGTCAACAGTAATAACAAGATTATCCTTATCTCCACTAATGTAGTGACAAAATATTCTAAGCCAAAACAGAACGTTACTGGTGGTTTTGGGAAAGTCCAGTGACAATACGCTTTTGAAAGGCACTAGGAAAATCCATATAAAAACAACGTCTTCACTGTTCTATTTTCAACATACAAACAAGCACGCCTGTGAAGACCGGGGTGTGTTAATGGGGGTGCCCACTTCTCCTCTCTGAGGCGTTTCTTTTACTTAGCAGGCAGAGAGAAGCTTTTTGCTTAGTGATTCTGTATTTGAACTTAGTTCTGTCATGAATGGGAACTGTGTCCATCAGTTGAGATAAGCCAGGTTTTCTGGCGGATATTTTGCTTTAAACAAGTGTTATCGGTGATTGCCTCATTTTATGTATGGTTCAGCTTTGTGAAACTACTTAAGATGTAAAATTTTCACTTCATACTCCTCTGGGAGGGAGGAAATGAATTCTCCCAATTCAGAATGTTCCTTGGTAAAGCTTTCTTGATGGATCTATTAAAGTCTTGTTCTGACTTACAGAACTAAGCATCTAATTTCTTTTTATTTTATTTATTAATTAATTAACTTATCTTGGCTGCGTTGGGTCTTTGTTGCTGCGCGGGCTTTCTCTAGTTGTGGTGAGTGGGGGCTTCTCATTGTGGTGGCTTCTCTTGTTGCTGAGCACGGGCTCTGGGCACGCGGGCTCAGTAGTTGAGGCGCACGGGCTTAGATGCTCCGCAGCATGTGGGATCTTCCCAGACCAGGGCTAGAACCCGTGTCTCCTGCATTGGCAGGCAGAAGAATCTCATTTCTTGAATTATGTGATCTGATATAAAAACAGTAGAAGTGTAAGAAATGTGGTGTCTTGACATATTGAAGGTTGCAAGCACCTCTGACCATCCATGAAGTGGAGGCTTTCTGTATGTAATGAGTATGAGGGACGGACAGAACCCAGACAGAACACCTCCCACGTGGAGGGGCACTGCCTGGAATTCCTCCTCTGTCCCCTTTCTTCCCCTTCTTTCACTCCCTCACGAAATGAACTCCCGCTTATCCTCGAGGCCTCAGTGGGAAGAGTTCCTTGACAGCCCCCTCCCCCGTTTCCCCCAAACTCTGGTATATGCTCCTTTATCACCTTGCCTTTTTCACCTGTCAAACTAGCCATCACAGTGAGCCTTTCTATCTAGATTGCAGGCTCCTTGAGGGCAGCGTCCGTGTCCGTTCTGTGCAGGATATACGCCCAGTGCCTAGTGTAGCACCTGCATATGATAGGCCCTTAATAAGCAGTGTTCATGTGGTGACGACGGAGATATAAAAGTACTCAGAAGTACTTAATCAGTGTCAGTGAGGATCAGTGTCAGCGGAACTGGGTGAAACACATCTAGTCAATCTGGAAATAATAGAAGAAAAAGTCGGTGTGTTATGTGAGCCGCCAAAAATTGAAAAAGTCATATTATGTTAGATTAGATTTATAATCATACTGACTTGCTTCGCCTTGTGGATTTAAACGAACCTGAAAATAAATTGACCAGGGCCTTCCTCACAATCAGCTGCACTTGTTTTTTATTTCTACCCTAACTATGCAGCTGTCTATGCATCCCATGTGCTCAGTTGACGGCTAAATTGCCTTCCTAACAACTAATCTTGGGTTTGTAGCACATGTGATTGTGCCTTGCCTTACTAATCAGGTTCTCCTCAAAAGTCCAACGTTGTGTCTGATTTCCATGTTTCCTTTCTTGGAACATGTGGCTCTAGGGTCTCATGGATTTGGAAAATATTTTTGTTATTGTTTACTGCTTTGCGCAGTGACCTTTTGATAGCTGCTGAGTTGTGGGAATAGGTTTGATAGTATAGATATAACAGGAGCACATCTCAAAGAGATTTTTTTCTTTGTTTTTAAAATGTTCTTTTCCTTAATTATGTCCAAACTGATTTAAACATTAAAAACAATTATTCTTCATTTTTCTCACACTAATGGGAGTGTTGAACTGAGTACAGAACATACGTGTGAGCAATACACACTGAAGTATAAGTTAATTTATGTGTATGGTTTTTCTTGTAATCTTAAAAATTGAGACCAATGCATTTGTGGTAACTGTGAAGTGTCACCCACGGAACCAGCCTTAGAAAGCTTTAAATTGTGGAATTTGCTAAGGAAACATATCTTCTTCAGGTAGTCTGAATTGTGGTGGTTTTTCTGCACAATTGTATGATACATGCTTAAGGTTTAACTACAAATTGGTGAGGGAATAACGAGGGATGAAAGGGTCCAGAGGCGGGAGAAAGGTAGTCTTGTTACTTGTTTCAATAGAAACAGTATTGGCATAAAAATTATGTATAAATATATAAAGCTGGGTTTTGTGAAAAGAAAGGACTCGTTCAGTTTGATTGGTGATCGGTTGCTGGTCATCTTCCAGATAACTTGTCATTTCTGTTTCAATTTCCTGAGGCCATACCGTTGGGTGCATACTGAAATATTGAATGTGAAAATGAAAATCTATAAATCATTTTCTTTGTTAAAACATGTATGCAGAATCTTGGCCCTAGAAGATGACCTTATCCCAAAGGAGTTCTGCATGGCGGGGAGGAGAGAATTTATGCTGCGATTCTTTAACGAGCTAGAAGATTTATGTCACCGGATCACCTTTCCTAATGGTCATTTTATTTAAACTTTTGGTCAGTATGTTTAGAACAGTAAACTGATTAATGGAGATTATTTTTATATGGGAAAGGATGTATTTGAAATTATTTCCATAGCTATTGAAATATTATTTCTTCTTAGTTTTCTGTTTAGTAATGAACTCAGATGTCAAGGCATATTGGGTGTGTGTTTGGTGAAATAGAACATTAAATCCATCGAAGTTAATATTCTGATTTGTTGAACTCCCTCTTAGCTTTACAGTTTCCTTTAAAGGTGTGAAATGCCAAGATACTGTGTGAAGAACAGGTGGTGGTGGTTTTATCCTGTTTCTAGCATTGTTATTTGCTGGCTGTCATGCAGGCCCGAAAGCAGTCGGTGCCTAGACTAGAGTAAACGACAAAGCGAGCCAGAAGCTTGGCCTGCCCCACTCTGAGGGCGCTGAAAGTGGGCAGCGAGACGTGATTAGAGCCCAGCAGTTCCTGAGAGCGCGGCCCCCCGGCGAGAGCCCCGGCATAGCCGCGTCGGTGCTTCTGCACGCGGGTTCCGGGGAGGAGGAGAGCCGCCTGGGTGGTTGCTGTGCTTGCGCTGCCTTCCGGGTCGTAGCTCCGGAACCCAGGGCTGTCATTTGAAATAGACGCTTGAAAATTTTGCTGTTTTTGGTTAATTATGATGTGATTAATCCCTGATTGTAGGAACCAATATCTTATTCTTTGATTAGTTATATTTAAAGCACAATTGAGAGAAGTAGATACTTGCATCTTTCAAGTGAAAAGGACTAAGGATTCCTCCTAACTGAGTGGAGTGAGCTGTCCTAGGGCGCTGCTGAGTAGGGTATCATAGCTGTCAGGCTGATGTTAGGTTGGACTTTGCATTGTTAATACTGCTTTTGGTTTTTATAACCTCTGGTTGAAAATTCTTTCCAGGGAACAATTGTTATATAGAACTTCAGTCTGGGAGCAAACATCTCATGACTCACAGACCTTTAAACTTTCAGATTAATGTTGAAGGCTTTTAAGATGAAGGCAGATTTTATGTTTCAGAATATTTCAAAATATTTATTCTTTCGGGACCCAAACTTAAAATTATTTTATTCATTCCTTCAGGGACTGCATTCTTTTTAGTATTATGTTCAGAATAGCTACTAAGCTCAGATGATACACTTTAAAAAATTCGAAAAGGTAACTACTCGGTTAAACAGCATTTAGTCGATTTTAAGAAGTTGTTAGAATGAGTAAGGAATTTGTATATTAACTGATTTAAAAGTTAAACTTCACTTTAGTGTCCACTGATTAAAAAAAAGAGGGGAAGAGTATCATTATTTTGTGTTTACTTAAATTATTTGATTTGTATTGCTGTATAAACTAATATGTTAATTTAAGAATACAACACTGTATTAGGGTTCTCCAGAGAGACAGAACCAAGAGGATACACATACAAACACACACACACACGCCTCTCTCTGTATATGTGGTTACCTTAACCTGTGCAACTAGCCGTGTATCCAGCTGTATACATACGTACACACATCAGATACACATGTATAAAGAGGTGGTAAGGAATCTGCTCACGTGACTCCAGAGGCTGGGGTGTCCCCAGGTCTGCCATCTGCAAGCTGGAGATGCAGGAAAGCTGGTGATGTAGTTCTAGTCCAAGTCCAAAGGCCCCAAAACCAGGAGAAGTGGTGGTGTCAGTTATAATGCAGGTACGAAGGCCTGAGGCCCGGGAGTGCCGGTGGTGTGAGTCCCAGGCCAAGGGCAGGAGAAAACCAGCACTCCAGCTCAGCAGTCGTCCAGAGAGACGGATCCCCCTTGCTCTGCCTTTTTGTCGTGTTCAGGCCCTTGATGGATTGGATGCTGCTCCCCCGTGTGGGGAGGGCAGGCTGCTTAACTCAGTCCTCTGATTCGAGTGCCTGTTTCATCTGGAAACACTCTCACAGAAGCTCAGAAATCATGTTTAACCAAATATCTGGGCACCCCATGACCCAGTCAACTTGACACATAAAGTGAACCATTCCAAACACCACGGATAATTCTTTCCTATGCTCTTAGTCATACTATTTCCAGAAGTGCTTGTACTGTACTTGAATCAAATGAGACGGAAGAAAATGTTCTGATGAAAATATTAGTTTAGCATTAAATTTCCTTTTCCTGAAGATGCATAAAAAATATCCAGCGATCCCTCTCGCCCACCCCCAGTACTGTCAGAGTTGCCGTCCAAATCCACTGTGAAACTTAGGAATTGGGTCCATTTCAGGGTTGTTGTCTGGGAGCATACTGTCATGTCTCAGTCAGTTGCAATAGACAGACTCTTGAGACTCCTCTAAGTTTCAACATACCTCCATCTTCCTAAGTCAGAGTATTCTGGTATTTTTCTCACAAGACAGGCAAACCAACTCAAACTGTCAGAGTGGTGGTGTTTTTATACCATTATTTTTCTTTAATGCTTTTTAAATGACTTAAGCTTTAACAAAATGTATATTTATTGAGTTTGCTATTTTATGGAATGCTAGAATTAAAATATGTTTTTTCTAAATGAATAATTATCAGTATAATTATACATTTAGAAATTTAGTATTTTTTTCTAGAAATGTTTTGTTGTGTTCTTTTTTAACATCTTTATTGGAGTATAACTGTTTTACAGTAGTGTGTTAGTTTCTCCTTTACAACAAAGTGAATCAGTTATACATATACATATGTTCCCATATCTCTTCCCTCTTGCGTCTCCCTCCCTCCCACCCTCCCTATCCCACCCCTCTCATGGTCACAAAGCACAGAGGTGATCTCCCTGTGCTATGCGGCAGCTTCCCACTAGCTATCTAATTTACATTTGGTAGTGCATATATGGGGTCAGGTTTTTAAATTTAGATATAAGAAAGTTCAATATTCTATAAATAAGAATATCTTAAGTACTCATGAACATAACAAGAAGTATAATGTAGTGTCCAATTAATTGATTAGTAGTAAGGTCCTCTGTTCCCTTAAGAAACTATAATATAGTTAATTAAAGGAGATAACCAGAAAATACAAGTTAATGGTTCCTGAAATACATTGTCAATGGTTTCTGCCTACTGGCTTTAAGAACAACTGTTTATATCTAATATTCAACAAAATATTTTGCATCAAAATAATTATCTTAATATATGTGCCACATCTTCTTTATCCATTCATCTGTTGATGGACACTTAGGTTGCTTCCATGTCCTGGCTATCGTAAATAGAGCTGCAATGAACATTTTGGTACATAACTCTTTTTGAATTACGGTTTTCTCACGGTATATGCCCAGTAGTGGGATTGTGGGGTCAAATGGTAGTTCTATTTGTAGTTTTTTAAGGAACCTCCATACTGTTCTCCATAGTGGCTGTATCAATTTACATTCCCACCAGCAGTGCAAGAGGGTTCCCTTTTCTCCACACCCTCTCCAGCATTTATTATTTCTAGAGTTTTTGATGATGGCCAATCTGACCGGTGTGAGATGATATCTCATTGTCGTTTTGATTTGCATTTCTCTAATGATTAATGATGTTGAGCATTCTTTCATGTGTTTGTTGGCGATCTGTATATCTTCTTTGGAGAAATGTCTATTTAGTTCTTCTGCCCATTTTTGGATTGGGTTGTTTGTTTTTTTGTTATTGAGCTGCAAGAGTTGCTTATAAATTTTGGATATTAATCCTTTGTCAGTTGCTTCATTTGCAAATATTTTCTCCCATTCTGAGGGTTGTCTTTTGGTCTTGTTTATGGTATCCTTTGCTGTGCAAAAGCTTTTAAGTTTCATTAGGTCCCATTTGTTTATTTTTGTTTTTATTTCCATTTCTCCAGGAGATGGGTCAAAAAGGATCTTGCTGTGATTTATGTCATAGAGTGTTCTGCCTATGTTTTCCTCTAAGAGTTTGATAGTGTCTGGCCTTACATGTAGGTCTTTAACCCATTTTGAGTTTATTCTTGTGTGTGGGGTTAGGGAGTGTTCTAATTTCCTACTTTTACATGTAGCTGTCCAGTTTTCCCAGAACCACTTATTGAAGAGACTGTCTTTTCTCCACGGTATATCCTTGCCTCCTTTATCAAAGATAAGGTGACCATATGTGTGTGGGTTTATCTCTGGGATTTCTATCCTGTTCCATTGATCTGTATTTCTGTTTTTGTGCCAGTACCATACTGTCTTGATTACTGTAGCCTTGTAGTATAATCTGAAGTCAGGGAGCCTGATTCCTCCAGCTCCATTTTTCGTTCTCAAGATTGCTTTGGCTATTCGGGGTCTTTTGTGTTTCCATACAAATTGTGAAATTTTTTTTCCTAGTTCTGTAAAAAATGCCAGTGGTAGTTTGATAGGGATTGCATTGAATCTGTAGATTGCTTTGGGTAGTAGAGTCATTTTCACAATGTTGATTCTTCCAATCCAAGAACATGGTATATCTCTCCATCGATGTGTATCATCTTTAATTTCTTTCATCAGTGTCTTATAATTTTCTGCATACAGGTCTTTTGTCTCCTTAAGTAGGTTTATTCCTAGATATTTTATTCTTTTTGTTGCAATGGTAAATGGGAGTGTTTTCTTAATTTCACTCTCAGATTTTTCATCATTAGTGTATAAGAATGCCAGAGATTTCTGTGCATTAATTTTGTATCCTGCTACTTTACCAAATTCATTGATTAGCTCTAGTAGTTTCCTGGTAGCCTCCTTAGGATTCTCTATGTATAGTATCATGTCATCTGCAAACAGTGACAGCTTTACTTCTTCTTTTCCTATTTGGATTCCTTTTATTTCTTTTTCTTCTCTGATTGCTGTGGCTAGAACTTCCAAAACTATGTTGAATAAGAGTGGTGAGAGTGGGCAACCTTGTCTTGTTCCTGATCTTAGTGGAAATGCTTTCAGTTTTTCACCATTGAGAACAATGCTGGCTGTAG
>NC_041217.1:3839161-3882828 GCF_002837175.3 Physeter macrocephalus | reverse complement strand
CCCGCCCGCCCCGGCGGGTGAGCAGACAAGCCTCTCGGGCTGGTGAGTGCCGGTCGGCACCGATCCTCTGTGCGGGAATCTCTCCGCTTTGCCCTCCGCACCCTGTGGCTGTGCTCTCCTCCGAGGCTCCGGAGCTCCCCGCTCCGCCACCCGCAGTCTCCGCCCACGAAGAAGCTTCTAGTGTGTGGGAACCTTTCCTCCTTCACGGCTCCCTCCCACTGGTGCAGGTCCCGTCCCTATGCTTTGTCTCTGTTTATTCTTTTTTCTTTTGTCCTACCCAGGTACGTGGGGAGTTTCTTGCCTTTTGGGAGGTCTGAGGTCTTCTGCCAGCGTTCGGTGGGTGTTCTATAGGAGAAGTTCCACGTGTATCTCTGTTTTGTTCTTTATTTCCACCATTTATTAGGAGATTGGCCCAAGAAGAGAATGACTATTTTATTTCCAACAAGTGAGATTTGTTAGAATATTGACTTTTTTAAATCAGTGAAAGGTTTTTACTGTTTTCTATTAAACAGTAAAGGGGTAGTCATAAATTTTATATAGTATTTATCATTTTTATATTTTCAAAAAGTGTTTGAAAACAAGTAGTAACAGAGATCAAGTTTAACAGAGATCACTTCTGTTTTAACTCAGCGCATTAGGAACCCTCAAACTGGGAAACTAGCACATGGAGGGGTCCTAGGCTGTTATTCCCCTGGGAAGGGGGTCTTTTGGCAGAAGTGAAATGCTCTTTCCAACATGCCCTGAGCCTTCTTCTGTGTGTCTTCTGGGCACATAGGAGGGGAATTGGGAGGTGCTAGGGACATTGTCCTCCAAATATTCCCACCTACAGTATATGAGAGTTCTAGTTGCTCCATATCTTGGTTTTATTTTGCCAGAATTTAAAGTTTTTAGCCTCTCCGAGGGGTATGAAATAGTACCCTACTGTTAGTTTAATTTGCCTATCTCTGATCTTAAAATGCTGAGATTGAATATTTTTTCAAATGCTCTTCTGAAAATTACTTGTTCATGTCTTTGCCAATTAAAAAAATTGGATTGTCTTGTTTATTGAGCTCTTCACAAATCCTAGATATTAGGTCTGTGTTGGTTGTATGTATTACGAATATTTTTTTCCTGGTCTGTGAATTTTCTGCACTTTTTCAGTTGTCTCCCTTGATGAACGAACATCATTGAGCTTATCAGTGTTTCATAGTTGTATCTTTTATCCTGAAGTATATTTCCTTCTACTTTGATGTCACGAAGATACTTGTCTATTTTCCTCAAAAGTTTTAAAGTTTTACTTTTCACATTTAGGTCTCTAGCCCACTGTGTGTAGTGGAAGGTGGTGGTCCCCTACTTATGTAGGTACACATGTAGTGCCTGTTCCGTCACATATAAAGTTTTCATACGTGAGTAGTTCTGTTTCTGGGCTGTAGTTCTGCTCTGCTGGTCTTTGTTTTTTCCTGCTTCAGTTACACTTTCAGTAAGTCTTGATCTCTGTTTGGGAAAAGACCTTTGCCTTGGTGGTGTTTCTCAAAAATTTCTTGGCTATTTTTGGCTCCTTTTTCTTTCATAATTCAGAATTAGTTTCATAGACATAAATACACAACACATTTTTTCAGGAATTTGTCCATTTCATCTAAGGTTGTAGATTTACTGACAAAAATTATTATTATTTTTGTATTCTTGCCCCCTGACATTTCTTATTCTTCTGGATTTATAGTTATTCTTATATTTTTATTATCTTTCTTTTCACTTTCCTTTTTTCTCGATCAATCTTGCCATAGGTTTGTCTATTTTTATTAATTTTTTTTTCTTTTTGGTAAAGAACCAGCTTTTGGTTTTTGGAGTATTACTGTCTGTATTTTCTATTTCATTTATTCCTGCTCTTTTTAAGTTATTGGTATGACTTGGAATTTTATTGGATGTGGGGCAGACAGGGCTGAATGAAGGATTACTCCATGGTTTCCACTGTAGGGACGAAGTGGATGGTAGTGTTTAAGGGTTGAAGTGAAAATAGTTGGAATCAGTTCGTGGGGAAGTCATTGAGTTCACTTTTGTATAGCAGGCTTGCAGTGGAGATGCTTAGAGGAGAAGCTGGACCTGAAGTAGTCATTTCGGTATTTGCTATCGATGGAGATCATCAGCGGAGAAGAGTAGGAAGAGGGAAAGACAAAATGCTTGTAGGTCAGCAGGAAGCCTTCCTGGCACAGCAATACCACTGCCATTCCTATTTCCATTTAGTTTAAAAACCTCTGTACTTCCAAGAATAGTTGTGCGTACATTGGCAGTAATGTACTAATATTTGCAGTTTCCACAAACATTTCCACATATTTATTTCCACAAACGCCCCTATGTCACATCTCAGAGCCCCAGTTCTTCCCAGTCCAGATCCTGACCTCGGAATAGCAGTTTCAGCAGAA
The DNA here is from genome assembly GCF_002837175.3 of Physeter macrocephalus. Lineage (NCBI taxonomy): Eukaryota > Metazoa > Chordata > Mammalia > Artiodactyla > Physeteridae > Physeter > Physeter macrocephalus. The sequence continues at coordinate 3,880,429 of NC_041217.1, read as the reverse complement.
CTGATGATCTGCTACCCCGACAGTTAGTCTTGGGCCCAATCTTTGGCCCTTTCTGCTGACTGCAGACGATGAAAGGAGCCTTCTTAACTTTTCATGTGACCTCAAATCGCTCTCAGTTTTCATCCCCTACCATTCGCTGACGACCCCAGCAACAGCTGATTCCATAGCTCTCACAGTCACTCCTTCCCATCAGCCTCTCGTCAGGTGGGATTACTCCAGCTGCCAGTAAATTTCCTTCAGCTGGTATTGCGTCCCACTGCATGACTAGTGCAAGTTTTAACAGTCGCACTATTACTCATGCGAGGGGCTGTCTGTGCTTCACCTGTCGCCTGTGATCCAGGCGCAGAATCCCATCTCTGAGACTGCTTTCTGGACCACGCCTACTGGCAACTGCCATTGGCCAAATTCTTCAGAAAACAGACTCTGAGACCTGCATGCGTGGCCTTTTTTTCTTCCCTGTATAATGCTTTCGGGAACAACACCTGGGAGGAAGCGGGATGGGCAGTGGAGGTACTGAATTGCCGTGTGGTTGCAGCAGAGGCTTCAGCCAATCCCGCGGGAACGTTCCAGGGCTAGGCTGGCCCTTCGGGATGGTCCCAGGTTGATGGAGGGGTCTGGACCTCTGTATGACCGTCTATGGATGCAGCTGCCTCGAGAGGAGCTCAGGTGTGAGCCCTCAGCAGCCATCGCTCCTGCAGCTCGAGGGACCAGCGCCTGACCTGGAGGGTGACCTGGAGGCTTTTAGACTCTCTTCTTTCCAGTGCATGCATTTTATACCACTGATATTAATTAGTTAATTGTGCAGTTTAACGCTTTTCTTTTTTTTTCTTTTTGGTAGCTTATTTTGCTTTAATTTCCCAAAATATTTTGTGTGAATGGGACTACGCTGCAGAACAAGGCAGAACTCTGTAGACAAGTACGTCTCACTCTGAGGAAAGAACTGATTGGAGAGAAGGCACCAGAAACTGCATTTTGCTGGATTATATGTAAACAGTAAATGGGGGGAAAAGCTCACAAAGGAGAAAGGAACTTGCACTGTCATTTCACGGGTGGATCCTAAGGACGGAAATTAGCCTCATGAGCTGATGCTCAACCTCCATCTTCCATTGTCGTGTAAACAGGACCTGGTGCTAAGGAGACAAACACCCACACGCCAGTGGTGCACGAGGACACGGAAAGGAACTGACAGTAGTATAAGCCCCTGGGTCCTTTTTTTTCCTCTTTCCCGCATAGCTCCTACGGGCATATCAATTGGCAATGCCTTGGAATTGTACCATTTGTCAATGACTGGTTAGTGGAAAAACCGAATCCTAAAAAGCCTGGGTGAATACACTTTGTTTCTGTTCGTGCTCTTCAGTCAGATGACTCGGAGGGCCTGGGCTGGAGGGACGCACCGCATCTGGCCTGTCTTTTTAGGTGGTAACAGTGGGGGCAGTGCGTCCCGTCCTCGCCTGGAGTTGGGACGACTTCAGGGCAGTAGAAATCAGGGGGGCCAACATGGCCTGGGGGTCCTGGTGGATCCCGGAGGCGCCCTTCTCATAGCTGTCGATGAAGAGTCGAGCGGTGGCGCCTGCACTCCGGTGCTGCTCAGTCGGAAGATGACGCGAGAACCATCTGCAAAATGAGCCGCAAGCCCTGACTTCTTGAAACGCTTCCGTCCACCGATCGGTGTATTCAGAGTTATCAATTTTCTCCACAGTGTAGACTTCATCTCCCACTGGGAACTGTTTCCCCACGAAGGAGCGATCAGAGATCAGGGCCTCCAAGTCCTTCATCATTTTGTTTGCGCCCTCAGCGTCCACCTCCTCGTAATCGTACCTGGTGAAGAAATTCCGGCCATACTTTTGCCGGTGATCTTTGAGGATGTCCTCCACACTCTGTTTGCGGGTGGCTAGGATGGGGAGCCAAGCAAGGACAGCCCAGAGTCCGTCTTTCTCACGGATGTGGTCAGAACCGGTCCCAAAGCTCTCCTCCCCACAAAGGGACAGTTTGCTTGCATCCATCAGATTCCCACCAGCCAGTTGGGGTTTCATACAAAGCGATCTTTGTAGCATTAGCCACCAGGTCCAGGGCACCCACCACTGGTGGGCATGCTGCGTGCAAAGCCGCGGACCCCAGTTTGCTGGAAATATCGTATGCTGAAGGTGTTGGCAGCAATGACAGCCACAGAGTCTGAAGGGTTCACAAAGAACCCATGCTCGCCCAGAATCATGTTTCGACCCCCATCTCCATCACAGGCAGCCCCCAAATCATGCTCTCCTGTCTTCATAGTCTCCACCAGGTCAGCTGCATAGGTGAGGTTGGGGTCAGGGTGGTGGCCTCCAAAGTTCTCCAGGGGAACACAGTTAACTGCGGGGTTTGCGGGGGCTCCGAGTTCTTCACAGAGGATCTTCTTCACATACGGTCCCACAACTCCATGCATGGCGTCTATACGGATCTTTAATCGGTTTGGACCAGAAAGCAGTTCTTTCAGTGCACTGAAATCAAAGATGCTTCTTAGCATTGTAGCATAAGCTTCCACCGAATCCACAATTTCCACTGTGAAGGGTTTGAACTTGTTTTCCAGGTCAAACTGCTGCTTTCCCAGAACCCCAAGGTCTACTTGCAGGTCAGGACAAATTGCATAGTCTTCGACTGTCTTGCTGATTTGGAAAATTTTATCAGTTATTGCTTCCGGGGCAGGACCTCCATTGGAAATATTGAATTCGATTCCAAAATCTCCATTGGGTCCTCCTGGGTTGTGGCTGGCTGTCAGAATGATCCCACCAGTGGCTTTGATCTTTCTAATGATGCAGGATACAGCAGGGGTGGAGAGGATCCCATTCTGTCCAGTAACCAAGCGACCAATCCCGTGGGCGGCGGCGATGCGGACGATGAGCTGGATGGCCTCCTTCATGTAGAACCTGCCATCCCCGCCCACCGCCAGGTGGCTTCCTGCCGCTGCGCCGTCTCCTCGGTGGAGATGATACTCTGGATGAAATTCTTGGCATAGTTGGAGCTGCTCTGAAACACCTCCACCCGCTTCCGCAGCCCGCTCGTGCCCGGCTTCTGGTCTTGGTACGCCTTGGTCTTAACGGTCACGATCTTCACCACTGTGGCGACTAGCTTCCTGGGGCTAGAGCGGACTCTGCTAAGCAAGGGGCGACCGGAGCTGTGGCTGCAGCTGCTGTGTCAACTCTTTTCTTTTCGTACTGCTTTTTTCTTTTTTCCTCTGCTAGTTCTGTTTGCTGCTGAGAGAGGTGTTTCAAAACCTCCAACTCTTGATTGTAGAATTGTGTGGGGTTTTTTTCCTTCTAGTTTTATCAATTTTTTGCTTAATAGATTCAGGCTATCTTATTCAAATATAGGATTGTTGTGCCTTGTTGAATTGTACCGTTCATTTTTATAAGATATTCCTCCTTTTAATAATGCTTTTTGTCTTTAAAAGCTACTTTGTCTAATCTAACTAGAGTTACACCAGCTTTCTTTTTGGCCATTGTCACGTAGTGTTTCTTTTTCATTCTTCTAATAAATCTTTTTGTGTCCTACTGTATATGACATATCTTACAAACAATTTAGAATTTGTGAGTATCTGGTCTGATCAGTTTTGTCTTATAATTGGAGCTAATAGTTCATTCATTTACATTTAATGCCATTACTGAAATATTTGAATTTAAGCCGATCATTTTATTAATTTTCTACTCTTCCAGCTGGTCTTTGTTGCTCTTTTGCCTTCTTTCTTGCCTGCTTTGTCAATCATTCCATTGTTGCTGTTGCTGTTTCACCCCTGCCCCATTACCTTGCTAATTATACTCTTTCAGTGCTCTGTTGAGGAATGCCAGGGAGATTTCAATGCATCTCTGACCTATTAGCGTCAACATTAAATTAGGACTTTTATCACTTCATGGGCAGTGCATTGCTTCTTTTTATAGATAGCAGTTTGCTGGTGAAATTCTCTGTATTTTCAACTAATTTACAGAGCATATTAATCATTATTTTAAGGTTTGTTTCTGCTGATTCTAAAATCTCTTTCACTTTGGGGACTGTTTCTTTTATCCACTCCCCACCCCCCCTTTTTTTTTTTTAGGTTGTATGTCTGGTTTCTTGGCCAGCCTGGTGATTTTTATTGCGCAGCAGATACCGTGTATGAAAACTCATAGAGGCCCTGAATGGTGTCACCTTCTCCGGAGAGGACTTGGTTTTCTTCTGGAAGGCGGTCCCCTTTCCCCTGGATCCGCGGAGGTCGGTCTGTCCCGGGTCTTGACGGCTGCCTCGGGTGCGCTCACCTGGACGTCTGCCCCATAGCAGCCTCTGAACTCCAGCTTTGTCACCCCAGCACCTCGATTCTGCCAGAATCTCTTGTTTTGCTTCTTAAGCTGTCAGCAACTGCTTTCTCTTTGGTTTTTTGGATTATTTGTGATGCTAGACTTACTGGCTGCCTTCCCTCAATTTTGTACTTGTTCATGTTGAGTTTTTGTGATCCATAGAATTTTTGATAGTGATTCTTGCGGTCTGTGATGCACAGGCTATGTTTTATTGTTTATAATTTTATTAATTTGTGGGCTTTTTAGTGGGAGAGGGTTGTATTTGCATTCATTGTGGTGAGGAGGGAACAACAGAAGTGTAAATTAGTGAGTCCCCCCAGAATTAACCCCGTAGGGTGTATCTGCTTTAGTGTCGTTAGGATAGCCACAAAACAGTTCAGTCTTACTTTAGCTTAAATTTCATAGGCCTGTATCCTGTTTTATCTCATTGATTCATTTCGTACATTTGATAAACCCAGAGTATGTAGTGCAGTACGCAGTGGGAATGGCAGGCTCCAAGTTTAGCAGAGATGGTTTCAGATAAAAAGGACCAATGAAATATCTCCTGGGTCCCAGATTTTCACTGGGCCAAAATGTGACAAACATTGCTTCAGATCAAGGGTGGGCAAACTATGGCCTGTGGCCAAATGTGGCCCTGACCCATGTTCTGAATAAAGTTATATGCGAACACAGCTCCTCCTCCTCCTGTGTACGTGCTCCACGGCGGCTTTGCCATTAGGGTCGGGTGGTTGCAGCAGACACTGTATGGCCTGTGAAGCTGGAAGTGTTTGCTCTGTGACCCTTTGCCAAATGAGTTGGCTGATCCCTGCTTTAGACTGTCAAACTTCAGTGACTGAATTCTTTTATAGAATCCATCATTAATATGCTAAGAAATTGGCCACCGCTTAAAAACAAGGCTCTTCTCTCTCTTCTTGCCTGCTGTTCTTCCTTGATTTTTAGAATTGCTTTTTCTGCTCCCGTCTCTCCTCTCTCTGGAACCTCACCCTGTTGATCATCTGCTGGGAGAAGGCAGGTGACAGAGGCGGGTGGGGTTTCTGCCCGAGGGACGGACGTGCAAGCCGTGAGGAAGCAGCAGGGCTGGGAGGTGCCTTTTCCCTCTCGGGCCACAGCAGGGGACACTTGAAGGTCACGTTTGAGCTTTGTTTCGGAATGCAGCAGATACTGAAACTGGTGTGAGACACAGACCGGTTCAGAGTCATCAGAATTGGGGAGCCTTTTGTTCAGCAGGGCTTTTAATGACCTGTGTGGCCGTCACAGAGAGCACTGTAGTTTAGATTTAGCACCGAGCTAAAATGTCACGTCTGAGGACACTTGATTACAATCGTTCCTCTGAGGGCATCTAGTCTGCTGACTCTTTTTGGCTGAACGTAAAAAGTCAGAGGTACTTTAGCCACGTCTCTTTCCAGAACAGAAATAACTCAGATGTGGCCGCGGCAGCACTGGAGCTCCACATCTGTTACACCGGCTTAGGGGCTGGGTGTTCGCAGGCATCAGTCATCATGTTCAAGGTTTAGTGCCGTTGTAGGTGTTGTCAGGAATATGAACAAATGTGGCCCAGCCTTTGTTCACACGGAGGGCTGCCTGGGCGCCCTTGTCACTTGGCGTCCCCTGCCAACCATGGGGAAAGGTGCTGAAATCCATCATGGAAACTCAGTGCTTGAGAAGGTTTTATTTTTGGGTTGGAAGCAGATGACTCTCGCACCTGTGGAGCGCTGTGTGCACAGCCTCAGAGCCAGGCGGAGCGCCAGGCGGAGCGCCCCCCTCGCTCTCCTCGCCTGTCCCGGTGCCATGTCACCAGGACAGTCTCGCCGGGGGCCGAGGTGGCTCGGGAGCCCCAGGGGAGCCACGGCCTCCACAATCTCCCTCTTAGCTAATGTGACTCCCGTGTCAGGGAGGGGGAGGATTAAGGAAAAAAATAGAAACAAAAATTTGTTGAGAAAATACCTTCCTGCCACTTCTGTTTTTAAGCTAGAATCAACACATTTGAATTACAAATGCTTTTAGAATAAAATAACATATTTAATATGAAGTTTTCATGAATTCTCACATGGCATTTATAACCATTTCTCTCCCCACCATTAATTTCCCAAGTCTGTTTAGAATCTCAGTGATTGTAATTATTGTGTAAAATTGAAGGGGGTTGAAATAGATGACACCTCACACCCGCATGGTTGCTGAAACGCCCGAGCTCTCTCTGGAGCGTCAGGTGATTACAGTTCACGTTTGCCCAGGGCCGCGCCTCTCAAGCCTGGTCCCTGAAACCGTCTTCCTGGAGCATCAGTTACCCTTGTGGATTAATTTGGGGGAAAATGTTTTGTATAATGAAGAGGAGAACAAAAACTTCTCATCTTTTAACAGAAACAATTGACTTGGGGTGAATTTCTCCCTGACGTGGCTCGAGGCCAGTTCCCCCAGGTCCCAGGGCTGGGCCGTTCCCCCAGGTCCCAGGGCTGGGCCCCTCCTCCGGCTCCTGGAAGAGTTTGAGAAGCAGCGTGTTACACACACGTCAACTCGGTTCCTTTCCTCTCCGGGGGGAGCAAGAGTATCTCTCTGTGGGGACCTTCCATCTCTGCCAAAGGAAAGGATGATTCGGTGTTGACTTGGCCACTCTTGCGGCCTTTGGAGGCTGAAAGCCCCGTTCAGTGAATGGAGACCGTGGGGGAGAAGTGAGGACCATCGCGCTTCTGAGAGCACGTCCTCGTCAGGACAGTCCTGCGGCAGAAATAATGGAAGAATGACACCCCCCTCCAAGGGGGTGCTGACACCCCCCTCCAAACAGGGCTGCTGGTGACGAGAGCTCAGAAGAAGCGGCGTTCGTTTCATCCGCAGCCTGGACAGTGCCCGAGGTGGACTCGCCGGGCTTCCTTTGGTTTCCCTGCTTCCTTCCGTTTCTTCCTTCCTGTTTTCTTTTATAGATCCTTTCTTTTTCAAAGATCCTTTTCAGGAAAGTAGCAGTGTTTGTGCCTTGATGATACAGTAGAGAGCTCTGAAGGTGAGAGCATGTCTTCACACTTACTTTTTGCTGTGCTGAGACCTTACTTGGCATGTATCTGAACTGGCAGATAGTAAGATGCTTGATGGTTCTTCACGTTCAATAGCTTAGATCTATATATTTGTTATTTAAAAAATCATACTCAGAGGGCTTCCCTCATGGTGCAGTAGTTGGGAATCCGCCTGCCAATGCAGGAGACACGGGTTCGAGCCCTGGTCCAGGAGGATCCCACGTGCTGCAGAGCAACTAAACCCGTGTGCCACCACTACTGAGCCTGTGCTCTAGAGCCTGCAAGCCACAATTGCTGAGGCCACGTGCCTAGAGCCCGTGTGCCACAACAAGAGAGGCCACCGCAGTGAGAAGCCTGCAATGAAGAGTAGCTCCTGGTCACCCCCACTAGAGAAAGCCAGCGTGCAGCAATGAAGACCCAACGCGGCCAAAAATAAATAATAAATAAATAAATAAATAAAAATCAAACTCAGATATTTCATTTATATATATTGTCTGAAATAACTTCCAAACATGGTAATTTAGGGAGTAAATCAGATTATATATGGATTTGAAACTAATGGATAATGTTTTAAACCAGGAGAGGGGGAGATGTTCAGAAGAGACTTCCGTGCGTGCTGAGAGATGTTTGTGTTCCTTCTAATTTCCCTTTTTTAAAAAAATAACGTATAATAATAACATGTTAACAACAGAAAAGACACGGGTTCGAGCCCTGGTCCAGGAGGATCCCACATGCCGTGGAGCAGCTAAGCCCTAGAGCCACAACTACTGAGCCTGTGCTCTAGAGCCCGTGAGCCACAATTGCTGAGGCCACGTGCCTAGAGCCCGTGTGCCACAACAAGAGAGGCCACCACAGTGAGAAGCCTGCAATGAAGAGTAGCTCCTGGTCACCCCCACTAGAGAAAGCCAGCGTGCAGCAATGAAGACCCAACGCGGCCAAAAATAAATAATAAATAAATAAATAAATAAAAATCAAACTCAGATATTTCATTTATATATATTGTCTGAAATAACTTCCAAACATGGTAATTTAGGGAGTAAATCAGATTATATATGGATTTGAAACTAATGGATAATGTTTTAAACCAGGAGAGGGGGAGATGTTCAGAAGAGACTTCCGTGCGTGCTGAGAGATGTTTGTGTTCCTTCTAATTTCCCTTTTTTAAAAAAATAACGTATAATAATAACATGTTAACAACAGAAATCCATCAGAGAGAGTCTGGAGCTCCTGCTGCGGTTGCCCCTCCCCCACTCCTCCTTCTTCCAGGTCACCAGTCAGTGTCCTGGAATAAAAACCCCACTGCTTCTTTCTTTTGGGGTCCAGCTTAGACTCAGAAAGATGTTGAGTGTGAGCTGCTGCTTTCGTCTTCTTTGCCTGCCTCTGAAGCAGCGCTGTTAGTGGGCCCAGCACCAGCGGCAGATTTGGTGGCCAGAGTGCTCGTCACCACAGCTGCAGTGATGCTCCTGGACACAAGGGCGAGGTGGGAAATAGACTGGCCCGCTTCCCTAGGAAGTTCTAACGCTGTGTAGTTTGCAAGCCGAGTTGTGCACCATGATCATATGTGTACCTTTTTATGTGTTTATTCTTTTGTACCCTGTTTTTAGATTTCACATATAAGGGATATCATATGGTATTTCTCTTTCTCTGTCTGACTTACTTCACTCAGTATGACAATCTCTAGGTCCATCCATGTTGCTGCAAATGGCGTTATTTTGTTCTTTTTTTATGGCTGAGTAATATTCCAGTGCGGGTGCGTGTGTGTGTGTGTGTGTGTGTGTGGGGGTGTGTGTGGGTGTGTGTGTGTGTGTACACCACATCTTCTTTATTTATTCCTCTGTCGATGGACATCTAGGTTGCTTCCGTGTGTTGACTGTTGCAAATAGTGCTGCTATGAACACGGGTGCGTGTGTCTTTTCGAATTATGGTTTTCTCCAGATATATCCCAACAACTATATGCCAATAAAACGGATAACCTAGAAGAAATGGTATGTATTTATTCTTTAATCGAGAGATGCCGGTCCCACTCCAGACGTGTTCAGTCAGAATCAGGGGGCAGGAATCTGGGCGGGGAGCCCAAGCAGCTAAACAACAACAACAAGAACAACTCCCCAGGTGACCTGGTAGCCAACCAGGGTCGCAAACTACTGATTCATAGGCTGCACTCAAGATTAATTTTGTTCAGAATGATGTATTAGAAAATACCTCTTACTTTGGTTTAAACAACTGTTTGCTGTGGAAGTAACATATTAATGCATAATTAAGAAATGAAGGAAATGTATTTACTCACAGCCTACACTGCACACTTTTTGACTTCCTCTTGTGTATCCTTGGTCTTGGATTTGAGTTAATCCTTTCCGCTACTGAATGGTGGTACGTGAAGCCTGTTTCTTACTAGGTTTGCTGAACTAGGGAAAGAGTAAGAGCAAGTAAAAAGATAAGTAAAAAGACGGCTCACTGGAGCATTTCTTTAAGAGACATTAAAAATTTTTTTTAATGTTAGGAATATGAAACACCGAAGTTTCTAGGAAGAAGAAGCTTTATTCTTTCAGGTTTGATATATTTATTCAGAGGGTGATTCAACTACAGAATGAAGCATTTTTAGCATTATGAGATCCAATGTTTTAAAATCTTTTTCCTTGCAATTCTATTACTAATTTATAATCCTGAAGAAATTGTTTCATCTGAAGTTGTTCATGCGTTCAGGTCTTTTTGCATGATGTCTGATGTGATCGTAATAAAGGTTGCAAAGTAGTAGTAGCTATGATCACAATCCTCTAAAATAATATTTTATAATGGGTTTAGGGGAAAGAAGGAGGAAGGGAAGAGAGTAAAAATTTGAGGACTTAGTAAGGGACATGTATTATCATCTTATTTACAAGAATAGAATTTTGAATTTGCTAACAACAAATCGAAACTTATCCTAGATAATACTTTTAAAGATGTCCACTTTTTGGCATTTTTGAGCTCTAACAGCATGACCTACTGGCTTGCAGTTGAGCTCTAACAGCATGACCTACTGGCTTGCAGTTGAAGGTTAAAAACGTAACTTTAGTATCAGAATTAAATAATAAGGCAGAATCAAATATTAGGTCACAGACAATTTGTATTAATTAAATTCATTGGGAAGTGAGTTATAGTAAAGCCACAACACTGATTTCAGTTAACTCAGTGGATTTAGTTTTGGGGTCGTTGGTCCCTTGATTAAGGATTCTGTTTCACATGCTACAGGCTTTTGCATCTAAGATGCTTATATCTTATACATGGATGTATATTAAGGAGGAAGATAAGATTGAACCAGCCAGGTGTCAGCAAGAGCCATAATACAAACATCAGTCCTGATTATCTCAACCTTTGTTTTGTTACTTTTCAGTGATGCTTTAACATAAAACAACATTAAAGTGATTTTTCAGTAGACACTTATCTGCCTTGTAATGTAGAACCCTTCTTTCAGATGTTTTAGAGAACATGTCTGAAGTGTAACAACAGCTTTAAAAAGATTTAGTTCAAAGAAAGGGTTGTTTGCCAAATGCTGTGAACTTTTCTTCATTTCACTCTCTTGAAAAAATTCACCATAATTTATTCCATATCAAAAAAGTTTATATTTAACAGTTTAAACATTTCTCTGGCTATCTGTGTTCTACTTTTTTCAGTACACCACTCCTATTGACTAGTCAACAACCATATGCATTTTATAGGAATAGGAATTCATAAACAACTGTCCTCATACTGGGTTTAATCGTTCAGTGAAAATACAGCATTTACGTTGTCTCAGCATCCAATTATTTATTTTATTTTAGACCAATTCTAAGTCATTGAATTGTCAGGGGACGGTAATGTCTACATTTCTACAAAATTAAAAGGTTCAATACATTTCTCAATTTGCCATTATTTTTATTAGAAACTCCGTCTCTTATTTCCTTCTTCCTCACATGATGACAAAAATACAAAAGGCAAACATGATACCATCTTTTGTGATGATTTTATTAGAGTAAACAAAAGAAGAATGAGTAAGGAGAACCTCACTGAGACCACAAGGATGTGTGTGGGAAGCAGGATGATTTCAGGTACTTTTCGTTTTCTTATTATCATACCAAATAAAGACCTTCTATTTTACAAGCATCCTTATTAAAATCTAACGTTACCTGAGCAGTCCCATTCCTAGATATTTACCCATGTGAAGTGAAAACTTACATGTGAACCTGTATGCAGATATTTGTAGTGGCTTTATTTGTAATCGTGCAAATGTGTGTTAATTGGAGAGTGGATAAACAAGCAGTGATACTTCCATTATGGGCTGATGGAACTGTTCTAATTTTGATTCTGGTGGTAGTTACAAGACTAAATTTGTCAAAATGTATGGAAATTGAACAGGAAAATGGCAAGTTTTCTGTATATAAATTATGCCATAATAAAAAGAAGTGCTAAAATAAATTTGGGACAAGGTAAGTAGACTAGAAGAATAAAGATAAGGCTGATTTGTACTTTCCTTTTTCCAGACATTGTAATAGGAACCTTAACATGCTTTATCTCCATTTAACCTTCTATTTATATATTGGTTTTCATGTATTCAATTCTAGATTTATTTTTAACTCTACAATCACTTTTATCTATTGGGTCATGCCGATAATACTTACTTAAATGTCTGCCATTGCCTTTATTTATGGTTCCTTCCTGCGTCTTCCACCTTCTGTCTGAGAGCATTTTCATTCTGTCTTTTCTCTCTACTGATTTTTGTTCATATTTGCTAGAGTGCCTAGTTATTTTTTATTATGCATTGGAGATTATATGTATAGAATTGTTTGTAGCAGTAATTTGAAACCTAAGATATTCTCTTTCTCCAGAGTGTATTTTCATGTGTTTCTGCCAGGTGCCTGGGGGTTTTAGCTATCAGAGATGACCTCCATGCAGTTTCAGGATTTCAGATGATTTAGTATTGTGAAGGTGTGTTTACCATGGTTAAGGCTTTCAAGGTCCCAACCCAAACTGTGGGGCTGTTCGCCACAGCCCCTTGCTGAGCTGTGGACTACACTTTCTCTAGTCCCAAGAGGCTGGAAGTGCTGTACAGCCTCTCGGCATCATAACTGTCCCTCCACAGGCAGTGCAAAAAATGCCCAGATATTAGACCCACTTCTCCTTGGTTTCCTTCATCCCTCAGACAGTGGTCCTTTAATTCTTCCCTATTTCCACAGCTCCGTGATACATTCAAGCAGATTGAAAAATATTTCTTTTGTGTAACTAATTGCCCTCAGAGGGGAGGGTTGGTCTGAATTATCCTTTTGCTATTATGGAAGCTACGTTTGCCTGTACTGTTTTTAATACCCATACGTGTATAGAAATGTGCTTTTCTTAAAGATAATTTTATTCTGGGCTTCCCCGGTGGCTCAGTGGTTGAGAGTCCGCCTGCCGATGCAGGGGGCACGGGTTCGTTCCCCGGTCCGGGAAGATCCCACGTGCCGCGGAGCGAGCGGCTGGGCCCGTGAGCCGTGGCCGCTGAGCCTGCGCGTCCGGAGCCTGTGCTCCGCAGCGGGAGAGGCCACAACAGTGAGAGGCCCGCGTACCGCAAAAAGATAATTTTATTCTATTAGGCAACTTCCTGTTTTTGATTTAAAATATTATGAATTCATATTAGAATCATAGATGACTATATATTTGCTATATGTTTAACTCTGTGCCAGCCACCATGGGGATGCAGTGATGTATAAAACAGATAATTTCCTACCCTTACTTGGCTGATATTTTGGCAAGATATTTAGCTTAAACAAATCACGACACAGTTATCTAATTGTTAGTGGTAAGAACAGTATACTTGGAGTACATATAACATGGAAATTTGTCTCCCAATCTTGCTTTTTCACTTCACGTTATACTGGGTACATCTTTAAATATCATTACAATTTTTAATAAACATTTGGTCAGTCTAGGGTTCTATTTTATATGTTTACTGTAGTTTATTTAGACATTTTCATATTGTTGGACCATTATGTTGTTCCTAGTTTTCCTTTATGATAAATGCTTTTTAATAAACATTCTTGTATGTAATCCAAAATTCACTCACTGATTTATTTCTTTAGGATAGAGTTGTGGGATTGAGAGTCCTGAGTAAAAGTGTATGAATGACTATTAATGTTTATTGCCATATTGCTTTCTAGAAAGGTTATTACACGTATGTAAGCATTACGTATAATTTTTAAATATGTGTCATTTTGAAAGGTTGTCAGGTGTATACTGTTTCATTGTTGCTTAAATTTGTATTCTTTATCAGTGATATTCAACATTTTTTATATTTATATCGAATGTACATTTCTTTGTGCCTATAACTGTTAACAAAAATAAGGCAGAACATTCTGCTTCATGAATGAAACTGTAGCGCTAGATTTAAACTAGAATTAGATCTTCTACTGCTTCTTTTCCAGTGCTATAATTTTATTATTTTATACTTGGATTGCCATTTTTAACTTGTTCCTTTGTTGAGAATACTTTGAAAAAATTTCTGTAATGAGTAGCAGGAAGTAGCTTCCGGAGTCTTTAATAATATAGAAAAGTATGTGTTAGATAAGGAACGATATAGTTGATCATTGTTTATCTGAAATCTCTTGAGATTGGTATATACATAGTTCAATATGTAGGATTTAGTACTGTGTCAAAACTGGTTGTTGAGAAACTGGATAGCATGATAAAATTGTCAAAATCTATGTTTGGAAACAGAGAAAGATTTTTAATGAATAGAATCGGTACATACCCATTGTTAGTTGAATTGCATTTACTCTAAGCTTTAAGTTAGAAGTTTAATTGAAAGATTGCAAGATTGACTGACCTTGAAGTCTTTATTGTTAAGTAATTTTTGTTGCAGAATGAAGGAAATATTTTTCTTTAAGCATTCTTTAATATTGACTGTAATTAAGATTTTTTAATTTAATGGCTAGTTATAACTTTTTTGACCAAAATCACGATCACAAATAAAATGCACAAAATGATTGTCTTACAAATATCAATGCATATTTAAGTCTCATCTTTTTTATTCTGTCATATGTTTAGTACTGTATTTTATAATTGACAAAAAAATCAGGTTAGGGTTTTGAAATGTATGATTTTAAGGCAGTTTCTGTAAGAAATAATTCATTGAGGATGTCTGTAGACACAGAATAAAGCTCATTTTGTTGAAGATTTTGGCCAAGGTGAACATATTAACTGAGGTTATTCAATTCAAGTAATATTCAGAAAAAAACTATAAATTTAGCATGATTTAATTTGCTTATAACTACCTCAGGGCTTTGTATTTTATAAGTTTATTAAAATATGAGAACTAGGAAAGGTATTGTTTTCATTTAAGGAATGGTGCTGTAAATGCTGTTTCAGTGTTCAAATTAAGATGGCTATCTAATACCGTGTCACTGAGGGCTATGTTATTTATCGTTTACAGTATATATAATATTTTGTATTTTACTTAATAATTTTCTTACCAGGGTCATGTGAGTTATGAATTAGTCCACTGACAGACACAATTGCTTATAAATAAATACTTTGTCACTGAGTTAGCTTTTATATCTGAAATTCAGATTCTTAATTTTGTAGTTTTCTTTTCTGCAAAATATGTGACTACACACAAGAATATGGGAAGATTGTTTTACTTTAATGTGTACTGAGATTGTGGATATATATGAAAATATTTGGAGTATTTAACTATCCATTCATGATAAAAAATTTCAACAAAGTTGGTATAGAGGAAACATACCTCAACATAATAAAGGCCATAATGACAAACCCACAGCTAACTTCATACTCAGTGGTGAAAAGCTGAAAGCTTTTCCTCTAAGATCAGAGACATGACAATGCCCACTCTTGCCATTTGTATTTAACATAATATTGGAAATCCTAGCCACTGCTATCAGACAAGACAAAGAAACAGAAAGCATCCAGATTGGAAGGAAAGAAGCAATACTGCCATTGTTTGCAGATGACATGATACTATTTACAGAAAACCCTAAAGTCTCCACCAAAAAATTATTAGAACTAATAAATGAATTTAGTAAAGTTGCAGGATACAAGATTAATATACAGAAGTCTGTTGCATTTCTATACACTTAATAATGAAACTATCTTTAGATCAGAAAGAGAAATCAAGAAAACAATCCCATTTACAGTTGCATCAAAAAGAATAAAATACCTAGGAATAAATTTAAACAGGTGAAAGACCTATACTTAGAAAACTGTAAGATATTGATGAAAGAAATTGAAGATGATACAAATAAATGGGAAGATATATCATATTCATGGATTGGAAGAATTAATATTGTTAAAATGTCCATACTACCCAAAGTGATCTACAGATTTAATTCAATCCTATATAAAATACCCATGACATTTTTCACAGAACTAGAACAAATAATTTTAAAATTTGTATGGAACCACAGAACCCCAAATAGCCAAAGCATTCTTGAGAAAAAAGAACAAAGCTGTGGAAGTATCATGCTTTCTGACTTCAGACTGTGCTACAAAGCTACAGTAATCAAAACAGTATGGAACCGGCACAGAAACACACACATAGATCAATGGAATAGAATAGAAAGCCCAGAAATAAACCCATGCTCATATGGTCAATTAGTCTATGACAAAGGAGACAAAAATGTACAATGGGGGAAAGACAGTCTCTTTAATAAGTGGTGTTGCAAAAACTGGACCGCTACATATAAATGAATGACATTAGAAAATTTTCTCACACAATATACAAAAATAAACTCAAAATAGATTAAAGACTTAAATGTAAGGCCTGAAAACATGAAACTCTTAGAAGAAAGCAGAGGCAGTGCATTCTTTGACATTGGTCTTGGCAGTATATTTTTTGATCTGTCTCCTTAGGCAAGGGAAACAAAAGCTAAAATAAATGGAACCTAATCAAATTTAAAAGCTTTTGCACAGAGAAGGAAATCATCAACAAAATGAAAAGACAGCCTACTGAATGGGAGAAAATATATGCAAATGATATATAAGGGTTAATCTCCAAAATATATAAAGAACTCATACAACTCAATATATTAAAAAAAATCCAGTTAAAAAAATGGGCAGAAGAACTGAATAGACAGTTTTCCAGAGAAGACATGCAGATGGCCAAAAGGCACATGAAAAGATACTCAATATCATTAATTATTGAGGAAATGCCAATCAAAATCACAATGAGATATCACCTCACACCTGTCAGAATGGGTGTCATCAAAAAGACAAGAAATAACGCATGTTGGAGAGGATGTGGAATAAAGGGAACCCTCGTGCATTGCTGGTGGGAATGTAAATTGGTGCAGCCACTATGGAAAATAGTATGGAGGTTCCTCAAAAAATTAAAAATAGAACAACCATAAGATCCAGCAATTCAACTGCTAGGTATTTATCCAAAGGAAATGAAAACACTCGTTTGAAAAGATGTATGTTCCCAAGTGTTCATAGCATTATTTAAAATAGTGAAGACATGGAAACAACCTAAGTTTCCATGAACAAATGAATGGATAGTGAAGGTGTGGCATATATACACAATAAAATATTAATGAGCCATAAAAACAATGAAATTTTACCATTTGTAACAACATGGATGTACAGAGAAAGACAACATGTAGACAGAGAAAGACAAATACTGTAGGTTTTCACTTGTATGTAGAATCTAAAAAAGAAAACAAACGAACCAATATAACAAAGCAGAAACAGACTCACAAACACAGAAAACAAACTAATAGTTAACCAGAGGGGAGAGGGGTGGGAGAGGGGGAGATCGGTAAAGGGAATTAAGAGGTACAAACTACTAGGTAAAAAGTAGGTAAGTTACAAGGATATAATGTACAGCAGAGGGACTGTAGTCAATATTTTATAATAACTTTGTATGGAGTATATTCTATAAAAATATCAAATTACTGTGTTGTATGCCCAAAACTAATATAATACTGTAAGTCAATTATACTTCCATTTTAAAAAAGAGAACTGTTTTCAAACACATTGGAGAGCTTTAGCTAATAAAAATAATTGATATGAGAATTACAGGACAGTGTATTGAGTTCCCCTTTCCTAAAGATTCTACTTGGCAAAATTTGGCTGTTATGAACTTTTTATATATGGCCTTTCTCCTAAGAACTTACAGGTAGGTTTTTCTGTATCATTTGCATCCTGTACCCTGCTCTTCCGAACACCCACCCTATTTTGGTTTCTTCTCTATCAGTCTAGTTTGGACGGTGCTACTACCATATGCCCTGTGTCCTCCAAGCTAATGGTGACTTCTGGAGTTGTCTTTAACTTTCTAATCAGTCAGAAGTCTTAAACGCCTAAACATAAGCCACTGTAAAATCTGTCCTCTGTTCCTGATTTTCCATTCATTCAGCAGATGTTCATTGGGTGCCCGTTATGTGCCAGGTTCTTGCTGGGGGAGTACAGCAGGGAACAGAATGATAAGGTCCTGCCTTTATGTTACCTGCCTTATAGCAGAGGAGGTAAACAATAAACAAGTTAAAAAATGAACAAGGTAATTATAAATTGTTATAATTGCTCCATAGGAATGAAAGGGTGATGATATGAAAGGTAAACAGGGAGGGCTGGGTCCTTCTTTGGAGCGGGTTGTTAAGGTAGGGACAGCATACAAAGGCCCTGAAGCCAGGAAAGACTTAAAGGGTTTCAAGAGCAGAGGGGTTTTCATGTTGATGGCAGGTCATTAGCGAGAGAGACTAGATGACCTGACGTGCGAGAGGGAGGCAGGAGATGCTTCACAGGGTCCTGCCGTATTTGGCAGGGAGTTGGGATTTTAGTCCAAGAGCAGTGGGAGTGTCGGGAAGTGACTTGTGTTTTAAAAATATTGGGGTGGTCAAAAAGTTCGTTCAGATTTTTCTGTAAAATCGGAAATACCGCTGTGAAGAGAATGGTGGAAGAAGAGAGACCACTTCCTAGGCTATTAGAGTAATCTGTGGCGGAGATGTAATGACACCTTATAGGGTTGTATTAGTGGCAGTAGAGGAGCATGGACAGATTTGAGATTTATTTCGGAAATAGAACAAATGGCACTTTCTGGTGTGTTGGAATGGGGATCAGGGAGGTGAGGGGGAGGGAAGAATCACAGTTGAATTCTAGGTTCTTGACTGGACCAGAGCTTCTGAAAGTGTGGTCTTTCGACTTCTGGGGATGGTGAGGGTTGGGGGCTGGGTGGGGTCCTTGAGGTTCATTCATGTGGTCTGCAAGAGCAAATGATTTTTGTAATATTAAGACATTATTTGTAACAGCACTGATGCCTTAGCTTGAATCAGTGCAGCAATACCAAACTACTAGTCTTTGTCTTCTCTACCCATATGGAATAGTAATAAAAAGTATGAGTTTCATTTAAAAATGTACTTGATGAAGCAGTTAAAGAGTATTATTTTTATCACATTTCAACCTTTGAGTACAAGTCCCCTAATATGTGCGATGAAATGGGAAGTAGACTTTAAGCACCATGGCAGCAAATCAAAGTTGTCTTGAGAAAAGCCTCTCTTCAGGTGTTGGAGGAGCAGCCTGACAGCTGGTGTTTTCATGGGACACCGTTTTCACTTGAAACAACAACTGACATTCAGACCTAGGTGTTTTGTAGACGTTTTCTTGAAAATTAACTGCCTGTCATTTAAGGGAAAACAAGTGACATTTGTTTGTTACTAATGATAAAATTTGAACTTTTAAAGTGAAAGTTGGAATTTTGGAAAAATTATATTCATCACTCTGTCCTTGGCATCTTCTGGTATTTAAAGACTTCTGATGAGATTAGTGGTGATATTTATGAATGTGTTTTTGAATATTGTATAATGAAATGGTCAACATTTATAGAGGATCTGAGTAACTAAGGGAACTAAAATTTTTCCAGATGACCAGTGCATGATGTTACAAAATCATGCATGAGTAAAAGATCTATTTAGAGGGCAAGAGAGGCCATTGGATTTTCACATTACAGAGTACAAAAAGTTCATTGGTAAGTTTTGACAGTCCACGTTGCAGTTAACCTTTATGAATCTGCCACTTGTCAAGTTTGGTGTTAGTACTAAAGAAGAATATCCACAGGGATGTCCACAGTGTGTATTAAAACAGTCTATTTTCCAACTATACATCTGTGTAAGACCAGATATTTAAAAATATACTTCAGGGGCTTCCCTGGTGGCGCGGTGGTTGAGAGTCCGCCTGCCGATGCGGGGGATACGGGTTCGTGCCCCGGTCCGGGAAGATCCCACATGCCGCGGAGCGGCTGGGCCCGTGAGCCACGGCCGCTGAGCCTGCGCGTCCGGAGCCTGTGCTCCGCAGCGGGAGAGGCCACAACAGTGAGAGGCCCGCGTACCGCAAAAAATATATATATATATACTTCAGCCAGAACAACATATCTCAACAAACTGAATGTAGAAGACAGACATTAAAGAAATTTACAAAATGTGAAAAGTAAGCTATTTTTCATAAAAATATGTTATTTATAAGCATGTAGTGATTGCTGTTATTTGTAAATGAATTAGTATGTATTTTAAACATTTCTCAGTTTTAATTTCTAACGTGGGAAATATTGATAGCCATGATCCACATGAACAAAAGGTCTTTGGTGTTCTCAGATAAAGAGGTCCTGAGACCCAAAAGTTTAAGAAGTTTGGGGTGGATCTACTGAGTAGATGGTGATACACGTAAAGAGATAAAGAAGATTAGAGAAGCTTGCCTTTTTTTTTTTTTTTTTGAAGAATGGGAGATGGAATCTTTTATTCAAGAATTGTGAAGATATCAGGTGGTCATCTGGATATTGGTGTTTGTGGCTCAGAGCTCAGAACAGATGCGTGCAGTAGAGAGAAATTTCAGAGTAATCATACATGGTTAGTAATCTAAATCATGGGACTGGATGGGTTGACTTGAGAGAATGTAGGTTTAAAAAAATAAAGATTCAAGTCACAGAGCACTCCAACATAAATGTTGGATAGCAAAAGGAACTTAGAAAAAGTAGCTATAATGTGGGAGAAAATCCAGGAGAATATGGGGCACAGAACATTTCCAGAAAGTGAGATAGTTGTGTTGAAAGCTGGTTGAGGTGAAGTAAAAGACCTTGGTGAGGGCCCTTATCACCTCTTGTCTGGACTGTTGCAGTAGCTTCTTGACTGGTCTTGCTTGTGGTTGTGAGCCCCACTACTCAGTCACACAGCAAGAAAAGTTGTATTTCAAAAAATGAACTTCCCTCTCTTAGCTTCTTGAAACCCAGCATTAGCTCTCTGATACCAGCTGGATAAAGTAAATATCATAAAAGCTTTTTCATGAGCAGACAGCTGTCTATGTTGATAGCCTAACCTTCTGATATTAACTCCCCCCAGCTATCTCTCACCACCTGCCAACTTTAATTTTACTTATAAGATGTTGTGCTCTGCTTTTGGGTATTTTGACGTGTCCTTTCCTTTTCCCAGGTTTCCTCTCTTCATTGCCTCGTCTAAACCTTGTGAACTTCTCTTCCTTATTGAAAACCCGATTCAGGCAGCACTTTCTTTGGGCAGCCTTTTTTTATTGAAGATTGGTTGACAAATTTGTTGAATTTGATCATAATTTTAGTCACCGTTGATTTTAGACTTATTAAACTCTAGCAATTATTATTTGATGTTTTTATGACAGAGGTACATTTATTCATTCATTAAATAAATATTTGCTCAGCACTCATTTTGTGCCAAGCATTGACCCAAGAACTGGGGTACAGCCATGGATGACACAGATAGATCCCTGTATCATGGAAATTATAATCTAGAAGACTGAATGCATGTTTAACATATTTATACATTAAATGTGTTTTTATTTCATTTGTGAGGTGATTAGTGGAAAGAGGTAATATATAAATATATTTAGCCTTTGGAAATATGATGATATTAAATTAGTATACAAACATTGATATATTCTTATTCTGTAAAAGCATTAAAAATCCAATGACACATGGAACCGTGTTAGATGTTATGCAAAGAAAATTTTGTTGCGTATTATTCATTGGATTACTAAGCTTATGTGCAATATGAGTATTTCATACAGAGTTTTATTTCTAAGCAGAGGCTCTTTGACCTCTGTCTGGGTTACTGTAGAAGTGATTTCCCTGTTATGCAGATTGTTAGATTAAATCACTTCTAAGTTTCCTTTGATTTTTGTTTCTTTTTTGTGTTTTTTGTTTGTTTTACTTTGGCTTCTTTTCTTCATAATTTTATTTGCTTAGACATTGTCACACATCAGGAGGTGTGATGAAACCCACTTTGTTATAATCTAGCACAACATTTCTCATAGTGTCTTCTCTTCTTAGGATTAGTCAAGCTGTGGGATATTAAAATATGTTACACAAAGAAAGCATTTTGTGCTTAAATAAGTTAAATATAAGTGAAGTTGTTTTTTTTACAACTGCAGGCCTGCTTGGGTCCTTTAGTAATATTTAGCTAATATTTACTATGACTTTCTAAGAGAGATTCATATAGCGAGTAGTATTTCACAGAGGTCTTTGACCAGGAAACCTTTTTTTTATTAAGTGTTTTGGGAAACTATCTGTGGGACACTAGATGTGAAATGTTGATTTTAATTATTTAGATTTCTTTTTTTTTTTAATTTTAAAAGTCTTTATTCTGATGTTGTCTTGCTTAAAAGTTAACAAAAAATGCAAATTTCTTGGTGTTCTGAAATGTGCAGTTTTGAGTAATAATCTGTCCTGCATTAGAATAATAGCAGTAAGTTGTAAGATACCATTTTGGATGTGTAGTTGGCTTGTAATAGCTTTTCTTTTCCTAAGCTGGAGAAACTGTTTAATTTATACTACCTTTTGCAAAAGTGTCCTTGTTGCTTATACACATTTTAAATAACCAATGTTGCCTTAATGTGTAGCCTTAAAGCATTGTCTCTTGATTGTTTAATGATTCAGATTTCACACTAAAATGTATTCTAATTCATTACTGGGATTCTCTTTCTCCTTCCCTCTCCTCCCTCCTCAAATCCAACAGTATATAAAATTGAATCCAAAAATACATAAGTAGGATTATATATCATGACTAAATGGGGTCCATCCTAGAAATGAATACTGGCTTAGCGTTCACCAAAATGAATGGTCAAAATTTAAAATAAGTGAACCACCAAAATTCAGCATTTTAACAACTTAAAACGTGTATAATCAGCTCAGACACAGAGGAAGAATTTGACAAAAATCTAACATCTATTCTTTATAAAATCTTTCAGCGAAGTAAGGATAGAAGGGCACTAGCTCAACCTGATAAGGGCATTTATGAAAAATGTATGTCTTACATTATACTTAATGGTAAATGGCTGAATGCTTTCCTCCTCAGATAGGAACAAGAAAATGTTGTCTCTGCTTCTATTCATTGTACTGGAGGTTCTAGCCATTGCAATAAGGCAAGAAACTACAAAAAATCTACTTGAACCAATAAGAGAGTTTAGCAAGTTTGCAAGATAAAAGGTCAATATACAGAAATCAGTTGTAGTTCTGTATGCTATCAGAACATTGAAATAAAAAACACCTACCATTAACAATAGTATCAAAAAATATAATATACTGAGGAAATAACCTGAAAAAACATGTGAAAGACCAGTATTGAAACTGAAAACCATTATTGAAAGAAATTAAACCTCAAATAAATGAGATATCCTGTATTCATGGGTCTGAAGACCCAATATTATTAAAATGTCAGTTTTCTCCAAATTGGTCTATAGCGTTCATGTAATTGTAATCAAAATCTCAATAGACTTTTTTAATAGAAACCAACAGGCTGGTTCTAAAATTTATATTAAAATCATGTATGTGATTAAGCATGTAACAAGACTTTATAATAAACCTACACCGTACACTGGTATATTATATATATGTGTGCAGTCATTTGATATATGATGAGAATGATATAGTAGCACTGTAATGGGGTGTGGGGTAAAGGACAATCTTTTCAGTATATGATTTGAAGTCAGTTGGATAGCCATATGGAAAAACAAAGTAAATATTGACTTCACCATATATTGTACAAAACTTTAATTCCAGATCAATTGCAAATTTAGATATGAAAGGCAAAGCAATAAAGCTTACGTTGAAAGATAATATATGAGAATTTAGAGTAGGGAAATAATTCTTAAATTATTAAGCATTTTGTACACAAAAGCATTAACCATAAAGGAAAAGATTGATCAATTAGAACATATTAAATTTATGAATTTCTGTTCATAAGTTAATTAAAAGATGCCTTTGGGAAGGTTTTCTACAAGATGGTAAAAAATATTTGCAATACAAATAACCATGTCTAGAATATTTTTATTGCTTTTTAAAGAGTATAATGAAGTGAAAATGTGTTTTAATTTCTCTGTTGATCCTATTTAAATGGACCCTAGTTTTTTAACCCACAAGATTTCAGTTATAAAATTACACTTATGAAGAACCTAGAGATACTTGGTGTCGTGTAGAATCAGTGCAGAAGTGGCTTCTGGACATGGGTGTCGGCTGTGTTTATAGTTCAGTTCTTGAGCCTTGTTCAGGACTTGGTGTATGCTTGGTCTTCAGCCTGTGTTTACTGAATGAATGGGTGGATGTTTTGTAATTACAAAAAATATATGCATAAAAGAGTAAACACCCTCGTATGAGGACAGGCCTTTTCAGTTTAAACCTAAAAATCACAGTAAGCATTATAGTTGGACACAAAGAACAAAAGTGCTAATAACATTTTTAGAATATGAAGATAAAGTGCCTTTTAGGAATGTAAAATGTTAGCCACAATTCTGGGAAGCTTACCATGGTGATTATCTTCTCACGTCGGGGAGGGAGAGGGGAAGCCTCTTTGATCTATAAGACGTAATTCAGAAGAGAGAATTTCATCTCACAAAATGGGATTTTCTAAGCATAACATGCTACTTTTGATAAGAATTGGCTGAGGTAGTGAATATTTGTGTTAGCTAAGCAGAGCTTGGACTTAGCAAATGGCAGATAAGAGTATGGAGTGTTTTAATGGACATTTTTGAAGCATTAGGTTCATCTCAAGTACGTATTGGTAATGACTGCATTATTTAAATTTCAACTTTACATTTTTTGCAGAGTTCCGAAGTTCCTGCTGCTTCAGACGATGGATGAGCAATCACAAGGGATGCGAGGGCCGCCTGTTCCTCAGTTCCAACCGCAGGTAATTTGTTCTAATAAATGCAGCCGTAAGAGAGTGTGTGTGTGTGTGTGTGTGTGTGTGTGTGTGTGTGTGTGTGTGTGTGTAGACGTACATGCGGTGAGGAAGGAAGTAGTACATGTACAGTCCCTTCAGGAAATAAAGTAGCCAAAAATGCTAGTTATGAATTTTCAAGCTTCAATCAGGATTGTTTCTATTATAAAATACTGTTTTAGGGCTTCCCTGGTGGCGCAGTGGTTGAGAGTCCGCCTGCCGATGCAGGGGACGCGGGTTCGTGCCCCGGTCCGGGAGGATCCCACATGCCGCGGAGTGGCTGGGCCCGTGAGCCGTGGCCGCTGAGCCTGCGCGTCTGGAGCCTGTGCTCCTCAACGGGAGAGGCCCACATACCGGAAAAAAAAAAAAAAAATACTGTTTTAGAATATTTAGTTCTCATGTACAAATATGAAGAAAGAGGGGGGGCAGCTTTAGCTTTTAACTTGAATTGAATGACCTACAGGCTTTGGGAGCTAATGTTTGGCTCAGAGAGGAAGAGAAAAGGCAGGCGGCGCCTGTGTGTCTAGTGCCTGTCTCTGCTCTGGCTGGTCCTGCATTGCCCACGACTGCCTTCTGTTACTGTCACTTTTCTTATTTTCTCTGAGTAGAAACGTGTTTCCCCTGTTACGTAGTTGCTCGTTTTTTATAACGTGAAATGAGGTTAAAGGAATGTTTCAGCAAAACATGTACACACACTATAGAAGTTAATTACGTAGCATGCTGTGTTCACTATGGATGCTTGCCCTAAAGCCCAATGTATGATGACGTGTCTAAAATAACATTCATCCCTGCACAGAGGCAGCAGTTCGTTTCTGTTGTTGTTATTAATAAATACCGTGTTTTTTCAGTTTGGTGTTGGAGGTCTTCTACAGTGTCCCAAATTTAATGTGCTAGGCTTGTCCCAGTTTTGCTTGATCGTATTTCTGGAAATGAAGAATTGGTAGATGTACTTTTGTGGTATCTTTGTCTGGTGTTGGTATCAGAGTGATGGTGGCCTCATAGAATGAGTTTGGGAGTGTTCCTTCCTCTGCAGTTTTTTTGGAATAGTTTCAGAAGGATAGGTGTTAACTCATCTCTAAATATTTGGTAGAACTCGCCTGTGAAGCCATCTGGTCCTGGACTTTGGTTTGTTGGGAGTTTTTAAATCACAGATTCGATTTCAGTGCTTGTAATTGGTCTGTTACAGATGTTCTTTCAAATGAGTTCTGTAGTCAGATGAGTTTGGGAGACTTGCATTTACTCAGCTGCTTCATGGCAGTACTTTCTCAGAGCCTCCCCTGTATTATTAGGGTGCACTGTGAATTTCCCGGATGGGGTTTCGGGGTGTAGTGTTTTCCAGACTCATTTGACCGTGGGATCCTTTTCGTGTAAGCACATTTACTGGTTTCTCTCGGAATCCATGACTGTGAGGCACAGTGCAGGAAATACCGCCTACAGAAGAAGCGGTCCTCTCTGCCTCTGTGACTTCACCATCTTGTACCCTCACCCCCTCCAGTCTTGGAGACCCTGCCCACCCTCTAAGGACCACCTAAAATGCCATCTCCACTATGCAGCTTTTTCTGATTTTGTGAACGTGATATTTTTGCCTTGGAAACGTGATGGTACATCCTTTGTATGTCTCTTCTGGTATTTCTGAGGCCTTTGTGTCATTTTACTTGGGCGTTTTCCTTATCTTTGCTATTGGGTTAAACTCTCCTTGAGGAATTAGACCGTCTTACTTTCTTTGGATGCCCTGTGATACTGCAGCTCCCCACATGACGCAGGGTCTCGATAAGAAGGCGTGATTGAAACCAACCAGGGACGCCTTCAAATGAACGTGTTTAAATTAGCCCTTTACCCAATTGAATTTTACATTGTTTTCTTTGTTACACCCGTCTTAATTCTCTGTACCGTATTCAGAAAAGAGACCCTTTAGAGCTTAGAGTAAGGCCAATATTTTAATTTCAAGATGATTGTTTTTTTTTTTTTTACATCTACCATCTATATTTTGTGTATGGTCATAAAGTATCAAGATTATAGTAAGCGGTTTCTATCTATTAGATACGGGCGTATCTTGGTGCTAGTTTTACACACATGCATAGATACTCTGGGTCCGTATTAGATTGTTTCCAGTGAAGACAGTAAAAGAAGCACTTCTAAAATTAGGTGGTCCCTGTCATGATTTTGAAGTTCTGTTTTGAGCAGCCCTAAATTTCAAAGGAAAAGACAAAAGAGCACTTTCATCTCTGCCTTCTCCTGACTCAGCAGCCGGGAAAGTCTCGCTTTCCTGGGACCGTGCAGCACACATGTCAGAGCCCCACTGTGGTTCTGCATCTCTTTTCACACAGTTCCCTTCGTCTCTGCCTCCTCCTGCTGCTCCCGGGGGTGGGGGAAGGAGGGAGGGCTTTTCCCGTCTCTGCGTCCAGACTGATGGTGCGAGATTACCTGACAAGAGTTTACAGGCGTTATTGCTTATGAAGTCTTTGAAGAATGTTACTGCTCTCAGTAGCATGATTTTTAAAGGCTGGCAAAGGACAGGCTCTGCTAGGGGCTGACAACCTTCTTTTGTTTTGTTCCACACCATTGGCCTGAATAACGGGGTGATACGGCAACATATGGTTAGCTGAGTGACTCCTACTTTTGTGATGCTACGACGTGTCTGGACATAAACAGAAAACGAAGTCAGCTTTCTAAGTGTCAAATACCAATCCCCTGTATAATGACAAGTGATGTATATTCTTGGCATATCTTCCTTCTTCTTGTTCTGAGATGACTACTCGAACCCCATAATGTGTACTATGTGGTCTCACATATTACTGTGAGAGCTCCTTTTTTTTTTTTTTTTTTTTAGTACTGTGTGAGTTCCTCTTTTACAAGCTTTAGGATGTGAGACTTATGTATCTCTATTAATTTGTGTGTGTGTGTTTTGTCATTCTCTTGAACTTAGGGAAATTTTTTTTCTATCAGCTTCCTTTTCCTTCCCTTTTTCCTTTGATTCCTCTACTAAAGCCAGAAAGTACTGAAAGGATGTTTTGTCTAGATTTGTATCCTGTTGGACTCTTGTTGGTGGAACAATGGATTTAGCTTAATTTAAAAGAGAAAATTCAGACTGTTTAAAAGATGGTGACAGAGAAATAGGAAAATACTTACTAAAATATTTTAGCATGAGACTAATTTTAAACAATGGAAGTTTACAACTAACATTTTTTGAGTATTTTGATTTCTGATCATTGAGTGAAGAGCACTATGGTACATTCCCATTTTATCATAAACGTAAATGTAAACCAATTATAATCAGAGCACAATTTTAAGAATTTATGGGAGCGATTAGAAGGGAGGATTAATTTTAATTATGATAATCACCAGGACTTAGGTTATAATTATTGTTTGTAAATTTGGAGATATCTAGTGTAACACTTTGGCTACCTGTGAAAGAGGGAAAGCTTCCCAGATCTACAGGTAGGAAACTAGACTAGTTCCTCGTTTTTATTGCTTGGAAGGTATGAGACCCTTGTCTGGGAGTCTTCCAGCCCAAGCAGTAAGGTAGATCAGCCATTCCTTTAAGCTTCCTGGTGGCCCGGATCGCAGTCCCCCGTGCTTTTGCATCCCTGTGAAGCGGGGCGTAGGGGTGAGCTGCAGCTAACCTTGTAGCATGTTTGGGGTAGTGATCTGGGCGCTGTGTGGGCCGGAGTGACGTCGCCCCCGGGGGACTGTGTTGAGTGAGGTGAGTTTTGGACATGATGATTGTATTACCCGCCCCCGTCTTTAGCTCATCTTACAGAATTACTGTATGAAGTAAGGGTCATCGTGTAGTTTACTTCTTTTGATAAATTGATTTTGCCAAGGTGTTTGTTATAAGTAGCATTGAGTACAGCTTCTGTTTTTTGAATTCTTTATGGAAATTTAGGTGTGATGTTCCCCTTTCGACAGTTTGCTTCGTTGAATGACTTTAGGTACCGGAGAATGAGCCGCAGCTGTTCTGAGGAGAGAAGGTTCTTGCCATAGTTTCGGTTCATGACTGTGAACCTCAAGTAGACCTCAACTGCCCAGCAGTCATGTTGTTGGTCCCTTCACTCCCTCTCAGCTCAGTGACATCTCGTATCTCTGCTCTCCTCAAACCCCCAGCACTGTCTCCCCCATCCTCACGCTTAGCTGATGCCCTTGCTTCCTGTTGCGCTTAAAAAAACCAAAACAGTCAGAAGAGAACTTCCACCGACTTCTCCCAGACGTGTAGTCACATGACTGGCCTTTTCTGTCGCCAGATGAACCAGACACACTGTGCCCAAGGCCAGCGCGCCCCTGACCACCGGATCCCATGCATCCCCTCCTCCTGTTTGCCCCTCTCTGCAGGCCATCGTGTGGTTCTCTCTTCCATCTAAACGACAAACCGGGACCTGCTCGGGTCCTTGGCCTCTGTAATCAGTAGAAATTGGGAAGAGGCCAGATGAGAGAGTCAGGCACGGCTCTGTTGAGACTCGTGCCGCGGCGGGGTGGGGCTGGGGGGTGGAAACGAGCAAGAGGTGCCCTTGCTTGCTCCCCGAGGGGGCTTGAGCTGGTTCATCAAACGGGCTGAGGGCGGGGTAGGTCTGGCAGGAGGCCTGGCTTAGGTGGTCTGCTCCCCCTCTGGGTGGTGCCGTGTGCAGGGATCTTGTGCAGGGCCCTGCTTTTGCTCCTGGCACCTCAGAAGGGGCCGTTGGTTTGTGGCCTTTGTGTATCTCATTGTTCATAACTGCCTGACTGCACATGCGTGCAGTTATTTTTAGTCCATTATGGTTTCTTTATATCCTGTTGCCCAGGTGCAAGTGCAAGCGCTCAGGTAGAGGGTCCCCTGTCCCAGCCTATCTCAAAACCAAAACGAGTCCAAACCAAAAACCAGCTCTTAAAGTCCTTCTTTTCTCCAGCTGTTAACCTATTTCTCTGCTGCCTTTTATTGCTAAGTCTTAGCTTTATTTGTAGGTTTGTCTCCCATTTCCCCCTTCACTCCCTGAAATGTGCTCCCGTTAAGCCTTCTCCCCACCCTCCCGGCTAGACGGCCTTGTCAAGGTCCCAGTTCTGTGCAGGTGCTCCGTCCCTGGTCGGCTCTCAGGCCTCGTCCTCCTTGGCTCCTCAGCTGCATTCAATAGTCGATCGGATCGTACTCTCTTCTTTGAAACCTGTTCATTGCTCAGCTTCCAAGAACCTTGCTTTTCTCGTCTTACTGGTCCATCCTTTGCTGATTTCTCCTCACCTCCTGGACCTCTTAACAATAGAGGGCTTCAAGGCTTGAGACCTCTTTCTATCTATATCCCTGCTTGGAGATCTCTTCCAATTTGGTGATTCTAAGTATGATCCATATGCTGGTGACTCACATTTATATCTCAACCTGGACCTCTGTCCTGAATTCCAGACTCATGTATCCAGTTGCTTGACCTCAAATTTGTGTGTCTCAAAGCGAGCACGTGTGGAGCTGAACGCTGAATGGTCCCCCCAACCCTTCTGCCTGCAGGCCTCTCTGTCACAGTTGGTGGCAGGTCCATCCTTCCCTTGCTTAGGCCGAAGCTCCTGGAGACGTCCCTGGCTTCTTCCAGCTCTCTCGTGTTGTGTCTCACCTGTTCCCAGACCCCCACAGCTCCATCTTTAACATACAGTTAGAATCGGGATACTTCTCGCCTCCTCTGCTGCTACTACTGTGGTCAAAGTAATTTTACTTTTTCACGTAACTTATCTCAGTAGCTTCCCAGCCTCCTTCCTTGCCTCCCTTCAGCCTGCTCTCAATGCAAAATTATATAAACTTTAAATGTAAAATACAAAATTTCAGTCAAACTGTGTCTGTTTAAAACCTTCTAGTAGTTTCTCATAGGCTTACTCACTCATCATCTTCCAGGGTATATTTAACTATCACCTTCTTTGAGCATTTAATGAAAATTGAACCTTCACGCCCACCCAGTAAGCCTTTGCTGCCATATTTTTCTGCGTAGAATTGATCGCCTTTTCACTTTTTCATTGTCTGTCTGCTTTCTCTAGAGTGTAAGCTTCACCCCGAGACCCCAGAGTGGTACCTAGGGCACGTAGTAGGCATTCAGTAAATGCTTGTTGAAGACAAACTGGGTGTCAGATCAACCCGTTCTCCATCTTTTCAAGCACGACCTTTTAAATGAGTATTAAGATACATAAATGTCTCTGGAATTTCTCTTCCTGGCACAAGTTCAAGCAGTGGCCTGTGCCTTGGTACCTACATCAAAAATACGATAGGAAGCCATTCTTGGCAACGCTTTGTTAGACCGAGGTGTGAGAGACCAGCCTGCGCCGAAGCAGGGAGGAAGAGCTCAGAGAAAAAGAAAGAAATTTTCTCCAGGACAGGGTTCCACATCTTTGTGAGCCCAGAAGTCAGGTGTGGCCTAAGATGTCTGAACTCTTAATTTACCATTTTTGTTTTTCTTGGGTAACAGTCTATATACAAAAGTAAATATATATTAAATGGTTTATTAAAAAAAAAAACACATACATCCTCCATTTCTTATGGACTTTTTTTCACCTCCTTGGTTTAACTGGAACAGACCTCTCTTTCCCCCAAGGACACTGTTTCCCGCCACCCTCTCAGTGGAGGCTGCTGGTTCTCTAATAACCCCACGCCGTGAGGATCGGGGGTCGGATGGCAGCCTGTCCATCCACAGAGCCTCTTCCAGACCACGATTCCTCCTTGTTCTTGGGGTGGGGAGGGCGGAACCCTGCGGCGTCGAGGCTCTGCCACCCTAGGAAAGGGCGTTCACCTTTGGTGCCGCTGCTGTCTCCTGACCTCCTCATGACCCCTCGCACTAGTTGGACACTTGGCCCCTGGCTCCTGGCTTTTGTCCAGGGCAGTAGCCCTGCTGCTGCTACCAGTACCTGCTGCTGATTGAGTCCTTACAGCGCGCCCACCCTGTGCGAAGCATGGTGAATGTGTGTTTTATTTATCCCTAGCGCAAGCCGTAGGAGGCATTGTCTGTCACACTTCACAGATGAAGAGACTGAGGCTCAGACCAATGAACTAACTCACCCTTGGTCACCTAGGCGGCCAGTGGCGGGGCTGGGATTGGCCCCGGGTCTGTCTCACTCTTTAGTTTCACAGAAAAAGCTCCTCATCCGTTTCCTGGCCTGTCTGATCTTCTCAATCACCGTGACTCTTGATATTTTTATAGGTACCTCAAGCTCCTACTCTTCAAGATGGAATTTATTTCCTGCCCAAGATTGTCCTTTTGCCTGTGACGATTAGCACCGTCCATCTACTCGTCCAAACTACAAACAAGCGAATCGCGTACTTTATATTTAGGCAGTTTTCCTCTTGTCTTGATTTTAGTCCCTAAATAGCTCTTGAATCTGCTAATTCTCTACATCCTGACTGTAACTACTGTAGTTTATTTAGATTACTGCCACCTTTTGCCTGGATTATCGCAGAAGCTTCTGAACTGATCTCTTTACCTCTCATTTTACCATTTCTAGTTCATTCTTTACACTGTAGCGAAAGTCATCTTTCCAAAGTGTACTTTTTATTGTATCACTTCCTAAAAGCGCCGGTTTCTATGGCTCTTAGGGTGGAGTCTGCATTTCCTTGTGTGTCGTGGAGGGTCTTGCATCATCTGGTCGCCTTTTTCTTCTCCAGCTGCATTTTGTATCTTCCCCTATTTTGGACACAGATTCAGTCGTGTCTTGCTTATACCATGCTCTCTTTTGGCTCCAAATCTCAGATGCTGAGGTCATGGTCTCAGGAGCCATTCAAGGAGATTTAGTCCTTAATGGAACCTAATAGCATAAAGGCTCCTTATAATGTGGATGAACTACATGGTAGAGGCCCTAAGGAAAGTGTTATCCTAGAGGAAACATGTAATTTGGAGGACAACAAAAAGATTACTCTCAGAAAAATAATGATTACTGGGTAATTTCTTACACTAGTATGCTTCTAACAAATCAGAATATGCTATACCAGCAGTGCAGTGTTCACTTCCGTAGATCATGCTTTATATCAATGAGTAGGAGGTCATGGGTACTCAATAAATATTTGTTGGATGAATGAATTAATCTCTAAGTGAAAGCTAAATATTGATCAATCTAATTATATTATGTTGTATAGATTTTAGTTACTTGAGAGTTATTTTAGGAAAAGACTATGTGGCAATATAGAATAATAAGAAATCTGTCAAATGAGAA
Source organism: Physeter macrocephalus (assembly GCF_002837175.3). Classification (NCBI taxonomy): domain Eukaryota; kingdom Metazoa; phylum Chordata; class Mammalia; order Artiodactyla; family Physeteridae; genus Physeter; species Physeter macrocephalus. The sequence continues at coordinate 3,847,813 of NC_041217.1, read as the reverse complement.
GTGATATCAAAATATTTAAAGCTTAGTTGAGTTTTGAATTTAGATCGGTTGTTCGTATTTACATATTTAGGGGTAAGTGTTCCTTAAATTTTAAAGGAAATGCCTTGAGAAATTTAGATGATTTTTAAAAGAATGAGAATACGGTAAGGATTCTCTCATCTGCTGTCTTGGAAATTTCTATTTGAATAGTCTGATGTGGGCAAAGATGAGGTCGACATTAATCAAAACAATTTCCCAGTTCTATTTGGAATTGCATTCAGAGCCTGAAATATAGTTTTAATAAATACAGTAATGAAAATTTTTCCATTTTTGAGGGTGAACGTAATATTTGGAAGATTCAGAAATCCTTTAGAGCCAAGTATGTACTTGGTGAAAAAAGTAAATAGTCTTGGTATTCTTCTTTTGATCAAAATGAGATATCTTCTTAAATGAGACCAGTAATTTTCATGTGATTCACAAACTGATTACAATCCAAGGAGGAATTTCAAACATATTGTCAGTTTTGGAAGCCTTCCTGGAGTAAGTCCATATCCTCTCACGGTGCTTGTTTGAAGGGCAACATTGAATGTATAGATTCTAATATGTTTGTTAGAATTCGGTTGTGTCATTTTACATTTAGCATACCTTTATATTTTGTCTCCCTTTATATTATTATTATGTGACTATTATGACTTTTTCATATGACTGTGGTTATGTTTCATACATCTTTCTCACTAAATATTCATAAAACAAGTATTCCTCAGATTTAGAAATTTTGATAAGCACTTCCTTTTCCAGGAACACTTATGTAGAATACATTCAGTTACGCATTCCTTTTATTTATTTTTTTTCCTTGACTGGATGTCATTCAGTGTAGGAGAAGGGGCGGATGGAGGAGGAGGGATTTCTAGGAGAGTTCTGATAGGGCATCCAGTCGAGGGTTAGGGGAGCACCAGGGATCAGTTGAGCTCAACACTAACTTCCAGAACCAGCAGATGGGAGAGATGGGACAGTGGGTTACGTGGCCCGGAGTGACGAGCAAGGCGAGAAGAGAAGGCTGGGGATGGAGCCCCGTGGACGTCAGGATTTATGGGGGGGGACACGTGGGGGAGCTGGGAGGAATCAGAAGCGCTGGCTGTTGGGCGGGGTGGTTCAGGGCCTGAGCCCTGAAGTCGGATTGCCTGGGGTGAGTTCTTGGATGCCCCACTTTCTGGCTGTGTGATGGAGGACGGGTTATTGAGCATCTGTATGTTTCACTCTTCTTATCAATAACTTAGAGGAAGCATAGCTTTTACCTCCTGTGAGCTGTGGAGCTTCTAGTATTGTGCTTGGCACGTAGATAGAGCCCAGATGGTGGGGATGAGGATGAGGGTGACGATGACGACGTTCTGCCAGCGACGCTCTTGGAGCACAGGTTTCTCTCCCAGTGGTTGGTTCTGTATCATCTCATCTCCTTTATTACATTTTTGTTACCTGCCTTCCGCCCACACTGCTGCTTCCTTAGCCTTGTTTATCCCAGGCAGTGGCATCACTCTCCACCGAGGTGCTCAAGCCCCAGACCCATGATTTATCCTTGATTTCTCTCCATCCCTCCCTCCTCGTACGCAGTTCCTCAGCAGCTCCTTTGACTCCACCTCAAGATCATATCCTGATTCCCTCTGCTGTCCGCATCTCCCTGCACAGTCAGGTCAGGTGCGCTTCCTCCTGTCCAGTCTCCCTGCTTCCACTCTTGCTTTACTCATCCTCCTCTCCGTTCCTTCCCCACCAGCGTGGCGAGTTGTCACTGTAGAATGTGTGTTAGCTCACAGTTCCGGGCTCCCCTGCTGGAGGCCCGAGTCCCTCACTGGTGGTGTCAGAGTGCCGTGCGGTTTTGTCACGCTCACCTCTAACCTCGTTCCTCACCCCGTCGCCCTTGTTCTCCATCCTGCAGCCAGTGTTCCTTCAACACACCTAGCTCGTTCTTTCCTCGAGACATTTTCTCCAGGTTTTCTTTCTGCCCTTTTTTTTTTTCCTTCTGGTCTTTTAATCTCACCATAAACGTCACCTTCTCACCAAGGTCATCCCAGAATTACCCACTCTCAAATAACCATCCGCTCATTTTCCTTTATATCACTCTATTTTATTTCTCTGCATATGCTTAAATATTAGATACTATTATGTATTTGCTTATTGTCTTTTTATTGTTTTGGATTATGTATTTGTTTAATCTCCCTCCTCTATTAATAACTGTGGAATAACTGAATACATTGTAGAAAACCTCTCCCCTCTATTTGTGTCTGTCTGTGTCTCTGTTTCTCTCAGGGAAAGGCTTTTGCTTTTGCATATTTAATTTTACCAGGTATGGCTGGTGGTGCTCACGGGGCAGATGGGAGTGTCTTCGTCATTATCCTACTCATGAAATGCTGGGGAAGGTCATCAGTATTTCTGGTTACATAATTTGGATATAGTGAGTATGCTGGGTAGTATAACTAATGATGATTAAATGATACAAATACTGGGGTCTTATAAATGTTTAACTAGATAATTGGTTGTATTTGATCACTCCCTTTTCTTATGCTATAGTGAATTCTCTCCTTTGTTTGATAAAAAGCCAGTTATAATGATTAATGGCATATGGTTCTGACTGATGTAAATCTCAGACACTTAGTGTCTTTAGGAATAGGTTGCTTTTGGAATAGTTAAAGAAATTTTAGGGAGATCATTTTTCAACTGGGAAGAAACATGACTAATTAGACTCTGCTGGCACACGTGGTGTTTTGTTTTTGTTTTTAATATGCGTTTTTTTTTTTCTAGTGAGGTTTGTAGAAAATAATATATAACAGCTTTATGTTAGATATTGTCAAAAGGATGTTCTCGTTTGTGTAGTTTGGAGGTGAGGAATATCTCTTTAAAGATCATACATAGCATGAGCTTTATTGCCAAATAAAGTTGAAGGGCATTTTGAAGTGTTGTAACTTTTAAATTTTTGAGAAATTTAATAATGTTAATATAAATATAATTTATTAGATTACATAATTGGTAGTATGAAAATCACCAGTAAGAGGTGAATTTGCAGTAACAATGAAAACCGTATTAATGATGTTAAATATTGTAATTAATACTGGCTTGTATATTAGATCATTGATAACAATACCTCTGGGAATTATCAGGACATAATTTTCCCTCTGGGGAGTCTGTTGAGTCCATGCTGTGACTCTTCTAATTTCCCCAGAGAGAATTATCATCATAATGTTACCCTGAATTATCTTATTGCTCATTAAATGTTCTTGCCTTCAAATTTAAAGGAAATTAAAGAAATTAATTTAGTCATGGGAAATTATTAATTGTTTAACGAGGTTTGCACCTGTGATAGTATGAGCCTGTGGCACAGCAGAAGGAATTTTATTTTAAAATGAAAAGTATTTATGTAAAGGAAGCAGTTAACAGACTGACATGTGGAAGTTAATCCCAATTAGTTAGCAAGATCTGGCGGTATGTAATTAAAGTGCATTCAGATCAACAAGAGATTTCATTAATGAGAATGCAGAACACTTAAGGTGTTATAAAAAGCTTTCTTCACTCTAGAGTTTGATTTTTTTTAGTTGTCATATGTAATTTTGAGTATTTATCTTATGTTTCTGAGATTTTAGGATTCTTTTGTAGTATAACTTGCAGATTCACGTATCTCAAGAGACTAAACATAATTTACCACAGAAATGTAATGCAAATGCTTCCAACATCTGTTTTAATTGTGTCCTTTATTTAAGGAGTTGTGGGTGTCTTATAGTTAGTAATTAAGAAATAAAATAACAACAATAAAAACAATAAACAATAAAACAACAATATCAAAACAATGTATGTAGGCTTACAGTTATGTTATTCATATTAATTAGTTATATTTTGAGACTTATTCCCAAAATGAATCTGTTTGAAAATTCTTGTATGGGGTATGTAGTCTTTATTTAGTAATTTTAGAAGCTCCCCTGTGCTGAATTAGTCACACCCTTTCTCAGTTTCTTTTGTCACGAAGAGCTTGCAGCTTCAAACTTTGTAGGGTTTATGGGCTTTCAAGCAGTGGTTGTCTTCACTTTGCCTGCGACTTTAAACTTTCCTGTGAGCATGTTCCAACCCGATAGCTGAAGTGCCGTCACACATGGTTTTGTTTATCGCACGCTCCCCCACAGCAATTAGGAGGCCTTCGGGCAGAATAATTTTAGTTAGCTATAGTGTATGGCACCAAGGAGCCTTACACCCAAGGGGTCAGGCTGTGTTCATTCATGAATCAGGAAGACAGTCCACGTGATAGCTGGGGTGTCCTGGTTGGAAGGCAGAGCCCAAGGCTGGGCGGTATTCAGAGACCCTAGTAAGGATGCAGCTGGCATATGGGAAGCCTAGCTGTAGATACAGACAAACTCCAGTTTCAGCCAGAGGAAGAGGACCAAAGAAGAAAATCAAGGTCAAGACTAAAGAATTTCAGTCTTGAAAACCCGAGGACATGCAGGAGGCTGTACAAATCCAGAGCCTGTGGGGAGAGAGGGTCGGTGGCAGGCTGTGACCGCTGGCACCCCTGGGAGAGGGGGCGTAGATGACGGTGAGCGAGTGCGTGAGCTTGGCTCTGTCCCAGGGGACACTCAACGCACAGTTCTTTGTGGGGGTTCACCCCTATACTAGAGAAGTGGGAAACAAGGTTTGGGTAGCTGGCCCAGCTGAGAAAGATACTGGGCATTAGAACTGGGGTTTCGAGCCCCGGCCTTGCTGACTGACTCCAGAACCTGTGCCGTTTCTGTGGGGCTTTATGGAAACTCAGTGGATTCTTCTGTACCGCCTGGCCCAGGTCCGGCCTCAGAACACAGTGTTCAGGGCTTGCTGTACTGCCCTAAGAGGGCAGTGAATTAGCACTGAGGTCCCCTCTCCTGCTGGGGGTGCAGCGGGAGTCTCTGTCTCATCTGTTGGGAAGCTGTTACTGGCAGAGACAGAGTCTACTTGCGGGTCTGGAGCTTCCCCACTCCCCATGGAGCTTCTCCCTCAGACCTGCTGGGAGCTTCTCCGTGGTGACAGTCATGCGGATGCCCTTAGAACTTTTATATTTATTAAGTTCTTTCAGCTACATTCAGTCGTTTAGTAAATATTTATTGTCTGTTTCACGTTGAGCTGCCTTCGCGGCATCTGGACACAAAGATGACACTTGGTTTCTGTCTTTGAGAAACTCTGTGTTCTGAGGGAGAGATATATACGTGTAAACAAATAATTAAAATCCATAGAGATCCGGAGCCTAGCTCAGTGCCTCAGTTTGCACAGCCGTTGGGGGGGGCTGACTGCTGTCGGTTGCTGTGCAGGCCCAGGGGCGGGGAGCAGGTAAAGCCCCCTGGTGAGCTGAGGACGATTCCTGAGAAGGGCTGGCGAGTCAGTCTCCAAGACGAGCTGGGGTGGCCAGGTGCGAGGAGCACAGTCACTCAGAAGGCCTGGGGCACACAGATGCCTTGCGCGGAGGGGCCAGAGCTGCAGCGCATTGGGGGCCAAACGGTGTGGTTGGAGGGGAGGCCCAGGGCAGGGGCAAGGTGACTGAGAGAGCCCCTGTCGGAGGTGGGCGTCAGTGTGTTATGGAAGAAGCAGAGTAGCTTTTTTACTTTCATAAAAGTTGAAAATCCTTTAAATGACTCACATCAAATCCAAAAGCCATTTTGTGCAGCTCAGACAAATACCCTGGTCATTAAGGGACTGCAGAGACTGAGACCCGGTTTATCCACCAGAATGAGAGCACGGAAAGGCAATTTAAGTGATTTTGTTTGGTTTATATTTTGTACTGATTTGAATCTCATTATTTTGCTGGGTTATCTTATTCCCATTATAACTCAAATGCTAAGCTAAAGAATATGGGGAATTGGACATCATCCAAAAAAGAGAATATAGCTCTTTCCTAAAAATAGTTCTTTACTTGCGTGGGCACTGGTTTGATATCATCTTTTTTATTTTAAGCACCTCATACAGTGCTGCTTACATGGGGCCTAACTCATCAAAATGAAGTGTGGCACTGAATACAGTATCAGAGAATCATTACCGAAGTATATGTGTAACCTGCCTGGCGATCTCTTAAAGGAGACCTCATCCTACACAGGCTTATTTTTATACAAATTGCAGCGTGGCACAGACACGGGCGGGGGTAGTCGGAGATGTGCAGCTATGCTCCTTCTCATGTCAGCTCTGCACGTCTACCCTGGGTGACAGGACATGGGAGCCGATGAGACAGGCTGTCACTCACCCACACTGCCCTTTGAAGAAAGGCCGTGGGGGGGAAGGTGCCGCAAATGGGCTGTGAAGTTTACATACACTGCCCACTGTTAAACAGATTACGTCTAATGAAGTGTCTAATGCTCAGGCCATATCAACCTAATCCTCGGTGGCAGTTCGTCCCTCAACTGCCAAAACACACCGCCCTCTGGCCCTCTCTCGCCCGCTCTGGCCGCCAAGCACAGGGAGGTGCCCAGCCTTAATAAACCGAGACAGTGTGTGATCTGACATGCAAATGTAGGTCATTGCATATGTAAATGTGTGATTACAAACCTGCATGCCAAAACACATTAGTGAGACTTTGCTCTCAGCATGCGGTTGTCACACTGCCTTAGCAGTTCACGCTAATATTTGTCAGTTATTGTGCAGACAGAAGATGGAATTCCCAGTCAGGTTTAAAGTATATGGGTTGCATGATACCGTTCCTAATGATGAAGCTGTATTTCACTGTTGAGATTGACAGGTTTCATCGGGAGAAGGAAGGGTCTGTACATTTTGGGGAGAGGAAGAAAACCTGTTTCTCAGACGTTGCAGACTATCCTAGTGTGTAAATTAAAAAATAAAAAAAAAGATTTTTTAGAAAAGCCTGGACAATTTAAGTCTCTCCTCTTTAAATGAAACAAAGTTAAGAAAACTGAAAAAGTTGCTAATATCCACTGAATACATCTGAGAAGTGAGGCTTTGTAAGTTTCCTTTGTTAAGTAGGTGTCACAGTGACACTTAATTATAAATTCATCTCAATGACCACGAAAAGAAATCTTACATATGAACAGAGTGGCAAGATGTCTCCCTTTATTTTATAATTTTGTTTTTATTTTTATTTTCATTTTTGACACACATGGTTCTAGTCCCAGTTTTGTTTTTTCATCAAAAGGCCTGAAATTGAAAACTGAAGTTGAAAATACTGTGGATCATCATGTAGGGTCCCATAATGTTGTATCACATTGTAGGTGACTTTGTTTAGTAACCCTGGCAGTATAGCAAAGCCTATACTTGGGAATTGGGGATTGGGAATCAGCTAGACATAGATTTGGTTTGATAACATCTACCTTATAGGATTGTCATGAGAATTGAATTAGATGGCCTATGAAGTACTAATTTATAGGACCTGTTAAGTTGTAGGTACCAAAACAGAACCTTTTATTATTGTAGTAATGTTACTATTGTTATTCTAACAATTATTTATGGTTTTATATTTATATAATGAATTTGTGAAATTTGTATTCTGATTATTTTGCATGTCTTAAAGGAAGAGTGGTATTTTTCTTGACAATATTTTGGACTTTATGAAGAAAGAAAAGCAATGCACAAGAGTAGAAATTACTGCTACCTTTTTTCTCTTTTTGAGAAACGTTGTATTTGAATGACAGTGAAACTTTAGCAGAATTTTAGAGTTTTTGCTAGCATGACAGATGTAGTGAAATGAACAAGGTAACATGTCTTAGGGGTTAATGTAACGCCCATATGTCAAAATAGCCTTTTACATAAGTCCTGGGGTCATCAGCCTTGACTAAGGTTTGTTTGAGGGACTAAGAGTTCAAATTACTTTAGTGGGTTTAGGAACCAGTGCACCCTTTGGTTGCATTAATAGGTATTTAATGTTCAGTCTTACTAGAGGGTGCCCAGTCAGGCCCCACAGGGATGTCATGTTTACTCTGAGTTGGCTCAGAGTGGAGCAGGTCCAGAAGGATGTGAGCAGAGTGGTAAAAGGCCAAGAAGAGTGTACCTATCAGTAATCCAGGAATCTTGAAAAGGCCCATGTGTGTTTAGCCAAAAAAGAGAAGATAAAAGGGCATATGATGGCTAAACTATTGTTATATTTTTATAGGTAGATTGCTACAGATAGATTATGAGTGTCGTGAGGAGCTTAAAAGGCAGTATTCCTTGGATATGTGTGGTAACCTCAGCAGCAGACAGTGTTGGATCCTAGTGGGTGTTCAGTTCAGGTCTGTCCTGTGACTGGTTGAATGAATGAATGGGTCTGTAAACAATGAGCAAAAGAACTAGGACAGTGGATAAAACGTATAAGGAGTTGGGATTTGCCTGCAAATGGGGACGGCTGTGGTGCTGCCTCCCACCACCTGTAGTTCTTTCTCCGCACCGTTGAGAGCCCCTTCCCTGTACCTGTGTAAGCTCTTTCAGAGCAGAAGCATTTCTGATGCATCTCTGTTTCCCAGCAGCTAGTACAGTGCCTGATGCGTAGCATGTACTAAAAAGTGTTACTTCCAAAAAGAAATGACAGGGCTTCCCCGGTGGCGCAGTGGTTGAGAGTCCGCCTGCCGATGCGGGGGACGCGGGTTCGCGCCCCGGTCCGGGCGGATCCCGCGTGCCGCGGGGCGCCTGGGCCCGTGGGCCGTGGCCACTGGGCCTGCGCGTCCGGAGCCTGTGCTCTGCAATGGGAGAGGC
>NC_041217.1:3835430-3838945 GCF_002837175.3 Physeter macrocephalus | reverse complement strand
CCTGCGCGTCCGGAGCCTGTGCTTCGTTCGCAACGGGAGAGGCCCCAGCAGTGAGAGGCCCACGTACGGCAAAAAAAAATAAAATAAAATGTAATTATGTACTAAGTGACAGAGGCCAATCTGAAAGGCTACATACCGTATGGTTCTAACTATGTGACGTCCTGGTAAAAGCAAAACTATGGGTACCGTAAAAAGTCAGTGGCTGCTGGGGGTTAGTGGGGAGGGAGGGATGAAGAGGCAGAGTATAGAGGATTTTTAGGGCAGTGAAAGTGGACTGTATGATCCTGTAATTATGGATACATGTCATTATACATTTGTCCTAACCCACAGAATGTACGGCACCCAGAGAGAACCCTAACGTAAACCACGGGCTTTGGGTGATAATGATGTGTCAGTGCAGGTTCATCAGTTGTAACGAAAGTCCCGCTCTGGGGGGTGTTGGTAACGGGGAAAGCAGTGCACGTGTGGGAGCGGGGGGCACATGGAGGACCTCTGCACCTTCCTCTTAATAGCGCTGTGAACCCCAAACTGCTTTTACAAAATTACGTCTTTTTAAAAAACCTTAATGATGAGGTGGTAAACTCACTGCCACTGGAATTGTTCTTGGTAGAACTTAAATGATTGTCAGGAAGTTTAGAAGATTTTCATACATTAGTTGGCAGGTTGGACTAAGTGAATTTATATGTATATGAGTGTATTTTTATATAATATGAATAGTTCGATAAATACTTGTCGAGTGAATGGCTGTCTGCAGGTTTACCATAGAAATCACCTACTTATGTGAAGACAATCAATGATTGTTTGTATGTTGTGTGACTGAAAACTGTTCTGACTTTTTTAATTGCAGAAGGCCTTACGACCGGATATGGGCTATAATACATTAGCCAACTTTCGAATAGAAAAGAAAATTGGTCGCGGGCAATTTAGTGAAGTTTATAGAGCAGCCTGTCTCTTGGATGGAGTACCAGTAGCTTTAAAAAAAGTGCAGGTAAGATGACTTTAATTATATAAATCCCTGTAAAATTATACTCTTGTGAAGAATACATAGAGAAAAGTACGTCCTCAATGATTGGGTCATGACAATCTTAAGTTGAGAACGATGGGAGAGAATAAAAATTGTACTGTAAACACTTGCATTAACTGCAATACATGGTGGAAATCATTTTTTAGTTTTAATACTACTTTTAAAATTCAGCTGGTTTTGTTCACCCAGATTCAGTAATGACTAGAATGATCTTAGAAGAGCTTTCACAGCTCTAGGTTGTAAGAGGCAGGTTTGAGTTGTCACCATGGCTCCTAACTGGATGTATTGGCTACGTGTTGTATCCTGAGCTGCAGGCACTGCAGAAGGAAACCAGGCTCACAGAATGCACTGCCTAACGAGGTCAGTAAACGGCAGGCAAGGTTAGGGGGAGGTTTTCGTTAATGTGGAGAGCCACACTGGCAGTAAATGAAAGAAAACTGAAGTGAACTTTATTTACTGGAGAATAAAAAAAAAAATGAAATAGGTGAACTTTGAGGATTGATGTCCTACGTAAAATCCACACGTTGTTATTGGTATCATTCTAGCATCAGCTCTGCTCTCCAGTCCTGACTCTGTCTGGGTTCCTCAGGTCCACGGACCTGCCCCAGCTCACCTGGCCGGGCCCTGCCCCAGCCCGAGCCCAGGACGGGTCACTGCCCTGACGGGTCCACTCGCCTCTGGTCTCGAAAGCACTTGCCTTTCTGCCCCAGAGTGTGTTTGACGTCACACCGTTTTACTTCCCTTTTTCAGGGAAGGCCGTTCTTGTTCACACCTGCCTGTAGACTTTCCATTTTACTCTGCAGTCCTGGTGTCTTTTCTGTGTCGAGACCTGCAAAACCTCAGTGTCCTCTTATTATTATTATTATTTTTTTAATTTCGTAAGGGATCAGTATACTTGCAACAGCTAGTGCAGAGGTGAACAGTTTTCACTCATTTTTAAGCAAATAGTAAATATTTATGAAGGATTTTATGGGGCATATATGTTAGATGTAAAGAATAGGACGGATGCTCTCATATCCACCACTCACCTCTGACACACTTCTGCCACTTCCGTCCTTCAGAGGTCACCATGTCCTGAATTTGTGTGTATTGTGCCTTTGCTTTTCTTTAGAGTTTTCTCCAAATGTGTATACATTTCTGAATAAATCTGTTGTTTGCTTTTTTGAACTTGTATAAATGTTGTCCCATGTTGGTGTGTGTGGCTATGCTTTATTCTTTATATATCTAATATTCAATATGTAGATATGCGTGTGTACGTGTAGTATTACATACGACGTGTGTATACTATCCAGTTCTTGTTACGTGCTACTGGTTGTGTACAGTTGTTTGCTGTTACAAGCAGTGCTTCCGTGATGTTCCTGGGTATGTTTCCTGGTGCACACATGCAAGAATCTCCCTTTTGCATATGCCTGAGCATGGAAGTGAGGAGCCCCAGGGCCGCGCACGGTCAGCGCTGCAAGTTTATACCGAGTCCTTCCAGCGGTTGCACCGTTGACCTTCTCTCCAGCAGCACGTGAGGGTAGCCGTCTTCTCTCATGTAATCTGCCGTTCACAGTAAGAACATAAAATATGCAATGCAGATATTAGTGTTGATGACACAGGTGACTCTGGGAATGATTATTTCCTAACAACAGAACTGTGATCCATTTTTAAAATGTATTGAATTTCTACTATGTATCTCTGGGCACTTGGGGCGGGGGAACAAAGAAGCTAGCAATTTTATTCCTGCTCACCGAGGGAAAAAGAGTCTATCTAGAGCGATGAAACGTTAAACCCTGTGGCGTGGATTCCTGGTTTCCCTAGTTCGCAGAAAGGAAATGTCATTATGAGCTGTTGGCGTGGCTGGGATTGGAACGGAAGCCAGGCTGTCGAGGTGAGACCGGATCCTGGATAGCTCTGAAACCAGGAACAGGACTTTGAGTAGGAGGGAAGTGAGGATTCACTATGGATTCTCTAGGAGGGTAATAATCTTCAAAATCGGTTATTTTCAAGATAAAAGTACAAGCTGAACACACAGAACGGACTAGAGAGAAGACAGCAGCTGATTTGCCCCAGGTGTCAAGGTGGGGCTGGCTGGCTGGCTAGCTGGCTGGCCGGATGGATAGGTGGGTGCGTGGGTGGGTGGATGCTTGGATGGATGGATGGATGGGTGGATGGATGGATGGTTGGCTGGCTGGATGAATATGTGGGTGGATGGATGGGTAGGTGGGTGCATGGGTGGGTGGATGCTTGGATGGATTGATGGATGGGTGGATGGGTGGATAGATGGATATGTGGGTGGATGGATGGGTGGATGCTTGGATGGATGGATGGATGGGTGGGTGGATGGATGGATGGATGGATATGTGGGTGGATGGATGGGTAGGTGGGTGCGTGGGTGGGTGGATGCTTGGATGGATGGATGGATGGGTGGATGGATGGATGGTTGGCTGGCTGGATGAATATGTGGGTGGATGGATGGGTAGGTGGGTGCATGGGTGGGTGGATGCTT
>NC_041217.1:3783499-3835256 GCF_002837175.3 Physeter macrocephalus | reverse complement strand
GTGGATGGATGGATGGGTGGATGGATGGATGGGTGGATGGATGGATATGTACGTGGGTGGGTGGGTGGATGGATGCTTGGATGGATTGATGGGTGGGTGGATGCATGGATAGATGGATGGAGTGAGAGACCATCCAGGTGGAGTCCCTGTGGCCTTCCTGGCTTCCCTCTCCCCCCTACCCCCCACCCCCGACCCTGAGTGTGCACAGAGAGACAGCGCTCAGTTCTGTCTCTAAGGATTGCGTTTAAAATCACAGAACCTTGTCATTGGAAATACTTAGAAAGAAGGGGAGAAAGAAGGGAAAAGGGAGGGAGGGAGAAAGAACAAAAGCTCTTCCAGGCCTCTTGTAATACCGTCTACATCGTTTCTGGTTGCCTGTATCTTTCTTTCCTTTGACCAGAAAATTGAATGGACAGGAGTGGATGTGCATGGTCGTGTTTCCAGTCAGTGCAGGGTAGCTGCTCCTCCAGCTGCCCCCACTTCACACTATGGTAAACCCCAGACCGCTGCCTCCCGCTGTGCCGAGTTCAAGTTTGTCCTTTGGGCTTTGCCTTCTTCTGTGCTTCTTAGGGTTGCTATTGGGACATCTTCTAGTTTAAACGTAACTCCTTTATACAAGAGAGAAATGATGCTGTAAAGATATTCTTAGCTTCTTTAATTAGGGGACAGTATCTTAAACCTTTGTGAGGAGAAATATATTTGCATTTCAGACATGTTATTGATTTTTGTGATGTATTACACTTGCGCTGAACAATAAAGACCAGGGTTCTTCCTTTTTAAAAATCCACCTCTGCAGCTTAGTATGAAAATGTTTTAAACTATTGTTGACCAGACTCTTTTCCTGTCTGAAGAATCCTAGTCCCTCTTCAGAAAATTCATAAGAAATCAAACATTGGATTTCCTCATGCAATTTGTTATTTTAAGCCTACTTTACTTGTCTAAAGGGCCGTGTCACTGTTTCCAGCTCTTCTAGAATCCTTCCTGGTTGAGTTCATGTGTTGAAATGTTGCGTTTATAACTCATTTCTCCGCCCACAAATCTTTGACGAGACTCTTTAGAAGCAGCGTGCCGGTTCCTCAGCGTAGTTCTCCAGGCTCTTCTGTACTTTGTCCTGTGCGTCAGGTTTCACTTTTCTGTGGCCAACTTGCTGGAAGCCCTGGTTACTTTCCTGGATATTTGCCTGTTACCTGTGTGTGGAAAGGAAAGAGTGTGTACTGAATGCACGTTGCTTCTTTGAAATCATAAAGAGGTTGAGAGCCTGCAGTGCATGACAACATTAACCAACCTTCTAGAAAATTTGCCCACATCCCCGTCATGATTTGTTTGCCAAAGTTAAGATGGTTCTTAACTGGTGGAACATGTTTGAAATTCCACATACTGGCTTTGCTGCCCTGCCTCCCTGCTTCCCTTCCTGATGCTCGTTCAGTCCACTTCGCCAGTGTTAGTGATCACCTGACCTTCAGTGGTTAGCGTGTTAAGGCTTTGAGAATACCAACATGAACACAATAACGGGGCTCATGGATTCCAGTGGAAGCGCAGCCAAGACACGTCTAAAATAGTGAGAGAGGAACCACAGTGGGCGCAGCCTTGAGGGGCCCAGGGTGAGAGGGAGGTTGGAAAAGTCTTCACAGGCGTTGGGCTGGGTCTCAGAACTGCAGTTCTTTGCGTTGGAAGATTATCAAAGAATTGTTTTGATCTGGTCCACTTAATCTCTGTTTTTTTTTTTTTTTTTTTTTTGGTGGTATGCGGGCCTTCCTCTGCTGTGGCCTCTCCCGTTGCGGAGCACAGGCTCCGGACGCGCAGGCTCAGCGGCCACGGCTCACGGGCCCAACCGCTCCGCGGCATGTGGGATCCTCCCAGACCGGGGCGCGAACCCGGTTCCCCTGCATCGGCAGGCGGACGCGCAACCACTGCGCCACCAGGGAAGCCCTTAATCTCTGTTTTTTTATACTTAGTTCATTGAGTAGAGCTGTGTAATTGGAATTCGTAGACGTGATGTTATAGCATGAATTTCGGGTTTTTGTGTCTCAGTTCTTTGACCTTTGTTACCCTGACTTTTTAATCGTAGGTGAAGTAGTTTGATCCTTAGTTCATTAATGCTTAATTTGTCTTTTCTTACTCTTAAGTTGTATGCCTAAATAATACTGTTTTACTGTGGGACATCCATTGTCAGTCTGTGACATTTGTTAGAGTCACTTTTGTATAAAGCACTTTTGTATACTTACAAACAAACATAAATAGTGATAATATACAGTATTTGTTCAGATTCACCCTTTTCATCCGGGTGATCTCAAAAAAACTTTCTGAAAGGACAAATATTCTTTGATGTTTGTTTTACTTATATTTACTTATATTTGATAATTATTTTAAAGCATTCCTCAAGAAAATCACTTTTTAAAGTATATTAATGAGTATAATTTGCTTTTTTACATGTGTTAATTTTAGATTAAAGATTTTGCATGTTTGCATGCAATTAGACATTAGGATTTGCATGCAATTAGAAATTTGTGGGCAGTAGCTTCTTCCGTAACACATACAGTGATTTTAATATTTGTAACACTTTATAACCATATATTCAGTCTCTTTTTCAGTGTTCACTGTGATTACGGAATTCGTCCTGCAGCTTTTATCAACTTCATTATTTAATCCTTATAGACTTCTTTGAAACTTTCAATAGATACTTGAGCCAATGAAAATTAGGAAGCATTTGTAAGAATAATTTATATATTATATATTTTTTAAATTGGAGAATAATTTAGTAATTGATACTAGTTTACTTGTCAAGGAGGCAGAGACTTCATCTTAAAAAATTAAAGCTTCTTAATTTTATTCGTTTGTAGTTTCGGTTTTATTTTAGGCATTTTGAGGCATATAAAAATGTAGTAAATTTTTAGCCTTACTGAATGTTGTTTAGAGAATGGGGCATTCTAGTTAACAAAATTTGGGGGTTATAATGAATTAGGATATATACCATAAATAGATTACTAACATTAAAATATTTAACTGATACAGTGGACATCAATGAAGTAATTTAGTTATTTGTCCATTTTTTGATGTTTCACAGTTTTTTTTTTTTTAGCATCTTACGGTACCTTAGGGTCATCATTAAGATAAATGCAAGTTTTGATTATATGAGTTTATCTTAAAATTTTTAAATGAGAAACGCTTCTAGTGGCCAAGCCCGGTGAGTAAATATTGTTCTTTGTGTGATTCTCCTCTCCTCGACATCCCCACTGACCTCCCCATCCTCTCAGTGTAAGGTGCTTCTCTTCCCTTGACTTGGGATGCGGGCACGTCATCTTCACTAGGGTTTCTTCCCCTTAGTCTGTGCCCAGCCATCGTCGTTCTCTTCTGTCCTTGAAGCCCATCCAGTTCAATATTTGTTCCATCTTGCCCCTTGTCTGCCAGTCTGCAGCAACCCCCCCTTTTTCTTTTCTTTTTTTCTTAAATATGTTTTCAGCCCCTTGCTCCCGTTCTCCCCTGTCCCTTCCCCGGCACCATGCTGACTCTGCCGAGACCAGGCGTCACGGTTGCTCCGCACGCCCACCCCCGGCACCCGGTCAGCTCGCAGCACTGTCACAGCCCACCCTGCGCTCTGCTTGTCCTGTCTTAACTCTCCACCTCCCCTCTTCATCTCCCCGTCTCATTTCTCTCCCATTCTGTCTTTCCACCAAAGCTTGTTCTTTGACCTCATCCTGACCACGGCCCTCTAGTCCATATTCTCTAGACCTCTTATTGAAGGTCTGATTTCAGTTGTTTGCGTATGTTTCTTGGACCTGTGTCAGCTATTTGAGCAATGCGGATGTTTCCACTTTACAATCTCCCCCATCTTGCTCCCGTCTTGCTAACCCTCCGGGCAGGGTTTCTCTTCACTGGGTATTTCTTCATTTCCCTGTTCACACATAGCCACTGTTCCACACCCGCTAGCACAGTAGGGTTCAGGTTATTTCTCGGAGTTTTGCTTACCTTTCTTTGGAAGTGCACTCTCTTGTACTCCCTACTTGGATATATTTTAACCACGGTAGTGAGAAGAGCACAAACCAGCAGGTACATACGATTACAGTGTTGTCAGTGGTGGAGTTAAAAACTACCAGCTACGCTGAAGCCTCAGCCACGGCCCGTATGCCTTCATGCTTAGTGGAAAAGGGCATCTCCTGTGTGACAGTGACAGCCTCTGCCATCTGCTGTGCTTTCACGATTGCACAGCCATCCTAATTCATCTTCCCTTCCCTACCTGCGCTCTGGACAAGATCTTTCGCTTCTGTCTTCCTGGAGACTTTTTCAGCTGCTGCCCGTTTCTCCCGCATCCGCCTCTCCTCTCCTGCAGTGTCATCGCTTGACTTTCTTACTGACGTCTCCGTGGTAACTGTTGCTTCAACACCCGCAGCTTCTTCGAACTACCCTGGCTTGGTTCTCCTGTCTTTCTGGATATCCCGTTTCTTATTTCCTTCAGTGGCATCTCCTTTTCCCACTCCTTGCAGGATATTTCTCACCGTCATGATTTTGGATTGCTTGCTTCTCCTGCACCGCCTTCTCCCTGACCCCTGTAGGGTGGCTTCTGAACCTCCGGAAGCCCTGACTAAGCTTTGCTGAGCTTCAGGCTCTCAGGAAGGCTGAACAAAGGATGAATCTCCTGTGGTACATATTAAAAGCTTTTTAATTTTAAGCAAACGGGGCTGATTGATGCCCTAGGAGTTAGATCACTATATACTAGCCTGTTGAGTTAAAAGGCATCCCCTTGGAAACAAAGGGTTTTTAAAAAAAAAAATCATGGAAAAATTAAGGACACAGACAGGTATCTAGTTCCTTGCCATTATTTGCCAGGGCCTTAAAGAATCCACGGGGAAGAAATTGAGTCCTGTCTTTTGACTTGAAGTTCAGACACGTTGGTGCATGAAGAGAGGAAGGCTGACGGCCGCTGGATTACAGGCCTGGGTGTCAGAGGAGCGGGGTTCCTGGCTCCAGTGCAGAGCTCTTCGAGCACTCACCTGGCTTAACTTCCGCCCCCCTCTCCACCCCTTAGGGGCCTCCTGTGTATTGAGTCAGGGAAGGGCTGGTGGTAGAGACTTTCATTATTCGGAGATGATCTTGTTCGATGATTGTAATTTGGCCACTCAGCCCTTCTGCCGTGGATTTTCCAAGTCCCTCACCCATCTTCCATCCTTCAAGTAAGAAAGTCTGTGCCTACCACTCAGCAAGTGTGGGAACCAGAAGTCATTGTGGCCCCCCGGGTTGCAAGGGGCAGGAACACGGGGAAAGACAGGCACAGTCCAGGGGTGAGATCAGAAGAAGGGTGGAGGGCACGTGGGAAACAGGCCTCAATATGGGACAAGCTGCTCAGTTCATTTATTCAGGCTCTGTGAAGCTGGTGAGGCCCAGATGTTTGGTTGAGATTTCCATTTATGTAAGATTTATTTAAAGTAAGATGTAACAGGTTTGTCAGACTCTCTTAGTATATTTTTTGAAGTACTTCCTTCGCTACATTTTAAGTGTTTTTTTTCTCCTAACAGATTTACATATGCCCTTTTAAGGACATTTGTGTTTAAGTCACTTGAAAGCCTTTTCCCTCCAAAGATACCTAGTGTTAACCTTTTCAGTTTCATTAGTCGTGAGTAATTTTGGCAAAATTTAAAGATGACAAAAGAAAACTTTTTAAATGATTCAGAGAATACCAAGAATGTATCAGCCAATCACTTGCCTAAACACTGCTAATAACTTTGCTCTTATCAAACATTAGTTTAAAAACCCAAAGAAACTTTGGTAGAGCTGGAAAGATGCCTTCTGAAGACAAGCTTGTAAATAGTTTATGAAAATCCAGATTTTTTTTTTTCACGTGTATTGCCTTTTCTTGCTCATGGAATCAGACAGCTTTGAATCTATGTCTGCGAATGATTTAATCTGAAGATTCAGTTTCTGTTTTTGTCTTGACATGCTGGCTAAGAGAAAAAGCAAGATAAGATACTTCCGAATTTCCAATTAAAAGTATTTGGTTCAGAATTTAGTTTTGCCTTAAATGCGCCAGCAATGCTTCATTCCTCAGCGTTTGAGAAGTGACTTTTGGGATTGAGAATTCAGTTCAAGATAAAAGTTAATTTGTAATTCTGAATTAGTTTAATTATAAGTTGAATTAAAGATTCATGATTTCATCATGGCACAGTTCTGTCTTTGTATTTTGTGTCTCGTTAGGGTTTCCTAGAGCTCTCATACACATTCTCATCTCGCTCAGTCTTTCGTGTTTTAATATTTTTCCATCATAGAGACATTGATTACTGGGAGATTAGATTTATACATGTCTCCAAGTTTGCGATTTCTTTTTTTTTTTCATTTTAATCACTAGTACCAGAATGATCCTTTCTCTGTTTCCTTAAAAAAAGTTTTCAGGAATTCCTTCAAGGTCTAAGACATTCAAAATTTTGTACTTCCCCACATTTCTTCAAGTTGTATCAAGTCCCCTGTGAGTGGTAGTTCCCGAGAATGGCATCATAGATAAGTAGTGTGTGTGTGTGTGTGTGTGTTTCATATCAGTAACTAACATCAAGTTCAAAATTTTCTGTTTACATTAATATTTGTTATAGTTGTTTGATTTGTTATTTAGTGACAACATCATTTTTCTGGCACCTTTTGGCATTTTGGGTAATGAGTGGCTTTCCTATATGAAATTGCTAAATGTAGAGTTTACTCCTTTAAGTAAGGAACTTGTCATTTTACTTATTTCTGTAAGAAGTCTTTCTGAGGTGTGTTACACTTTCCTGCATATATGAATCAAGCATTGGAAGCGCGGGCAGCCACCCGCCCCTTGAGGTCCTCACGTTCCTTTGTGCAGCAGTGCTTGCTGGGTTGAGTGTCACGTTCTGTGCTCCGGTCTGCAGTCTGCACCTGACAGTGTGCGTCCTGAGGACTGCAAGCTGGTTCCCTTATTTGTAGCTATAATAAAACATAATAATAAGTTGGCATTCAACACAGTTTTGTGAATCATGGAAAAGCAAGAAAATGAACATGTTATCCTCACTTATGCTTGGAGTATTGACTTATTAAGATATTTATTTATTGTTAATTTTCCATATGCTTGGAACATTGAGCGATATCTTTGTTTTCAGACACATACTAAAGAGCCCTTTGATTGTATTATTTATTTTTATGTTTTTTTACATTAGATCAACGTTTCTCAACCTTTTCTTTATTTTCACCCCTCACCTTTTTCGACATTTTTTCCCAATTATGCCCCCCACCATGAAATTTTAATTCCGTAGATACAGTGTCTGTTTAGGTATCATATGTATATCTGTGCTTAAAAAGATTAAGATTTTGTCACCCTCTCTCTGAAGAACCAATTTTCACCTCCTTGGAAAATTGACAAGGGTATCAGACCTGTCAAGAATGCATGCATTAGACCTTTTAGACCTGATTTGATCATATAGATTAATGGTTCAGAGCTTGAGTTATAGTTGGATAACTTGGAGAATGAATTCTGGCTGCTCCATTAATTACCTATGTGAACTTCTGTCAGTTTCTTAAGCTTTCTAAACCTACTTTCCTTCATGTGTAAAGTGGGAATACTAACATTATTGTCCTCATGTGGATTAAATGAGGATTAAACGAGGTGATTCGTGCAATATATTTAGCACATGTTGTTCAATATTTTAACTGTTATTATATTAATATATCACAATCTCACAACTTCCGTGCTGTTCGATTTGAACTTAAGACATGAAATATCTAGCTCTTCTCGTTTCCCTTTTTTTTTTTTTTTTTTTTTTTTTTTGCGGTACGCGGGCCTCTCACTGTTGCGGCCCCTCGCGTTGCGGAGCACAGGCTCCGGACGCGCAGGCTCAGCGGCCATGGCTCACGGGCCCAGCCGCCCCGCGGCATGTGGGATCCTCCCAGACGGGGCACGAACCCGTGTCCCCTGCATCGGCAGGCGGACTCTCAACCACTGCGCCACCAGGGAAGCCCTCTTTTCCCATTTTTAATAGTGACTGCCTCTGGAGGGAAAATGTAACCTCTAGTCACATGGGATAGAATACCTGTACATCTCCACAGCTCCTAAAAGCTAACTGGAAAGAATACTTCTTAGTGTGTGTGTAATTATGTGCAAAGTATTACAGTGGACTTAGATGGTAACTTGAACCATAGATTACTATTTTATTAAGTAATTCTGGATTTTATTTTTAGATATTTGATTTAATGGACGCCAAAGCACGTGCTGATTGTATCAAAGAAATAGATCTCCTTAAGGTAAATAACAAACGAACTGTTGACTGTTTTGAACATAACTGAGTAGGTTGATAAAAGTGATTTATTAAAATATCACACTTAAAAACAAAAAGATTTTTGAGATACAGCTTATGCTGCTGCACTGATTTCAAGTAACATAAGTTTGAAATCAATATATTGAAGAATGCAGTTACCTTTTGGATTTACTGTACAATAATTTAACTGGAACATTTGGTAGGATTAGCTTTTTTCCCCCTTTTCAAACTAGAAAATAAATAACCTAGACATAAAACATTGAAGAAATTTTTTCTCGATGATCCCAGTTAGACATATTCTAAATGTTAAGTAATGTAAATGCATATTAGCATTTTCTCAAGGTATGGTATATTGAGAACGTGGACTGATCCAAATGGCTCACGTTTTAAAAATAATATTTCCGTATCTTTTTGCAGATGTAGAAAGGGTGGTGTAAAGAGTATGTCAGAATTAGCTTTTCTGTTTCTCATCCACTCAAAGAATAGGACTGACATTCCAGTTACCTTCACACTGCATTTATTATAGTGAAATTTCTTTTGAGGAATTCGGTGGTTTATGTTATATTTTTAACTTTTGGATAAAACTTGGATGATTTTTATGCCATCCAGTTTTGTTTGTGCCCGAAGTGAATCAGATCTATTCAAAAAGATAAGAGTAAGATCAAAGTGAACCATGCTTTCCACTGTTCTATTTGTTGTAGTTATTTCCTGGGACATGAAGTGACTGCTTTAATAAACCTTTGTTAGAGAAATAATATATCATCATAGAAAATGTGGGAGGAAAACCTTTAAGTAGAAAGAAGAGAAGAAAATCCTGTGTATACTCTTTGGGATCATTCTTGAATAAGTTTCTTTGAGAAATGATTTGTCTTATGTTATCTTGCTTAAAGATTGAATGAAAAGATTGTACAAAAAGACTGTAAATGTGTATGGACTTATGAATATATTTCTACAAGGTGAAATTTTTTTAAGGTAATTTAATAATCAACCCCATAGATAAGTTCAGAATATTTATATTATTTGATGTAAAAGTGATATTTAGATACAATATAGTAGATGCCAGATTTTTACCACTGGCTGAAGTTATACTAGGATCACCCTTAACTCCAAAATAGCAGTAAAAAGGAATACTTAACATTGAGTGGCCTTAAATGACAGTTATCATTTTGAAGGATATAATTTTTAACAATTGGCAGTTTAATTTAGTCATTCATTTATATGCATGTATTTATATATTTGTTCAACATAGCAATACTTTTTAAAATTTTAAGTATATACTCTATTATTTCTAATAAAAATATTAAAATAAAAATGATGTCTCGTTTTACTTTCAATAAGTACAGTACTTATTTCAAAATTCACTAGATTAAAGAAAAATATAGTCATGTTAAGATTTCTGTAACTTAAAACTGAAATGCAGTAACTAACTTTATTCTTAAGTTATGAAACTGTGATTCTTGGGAATTTACAGTAAGAAAACTTTTTGATGCCTGTTTTTTTTTATTTTCTCAGCAACTCAACCATCCTAATGTAATTAAATATTATGCATCATTCATTGAAGATAATGAACTAAACATAGTTTTGGAATTAGCAGATGCTGGTGATCTATCCAGAATGATAAAGGTAAGGTTTTTTGTTTTTTTTTAAACTGAAGATTTATTTTTTCTAATAGAGTTGTAGGTTAAAAATATAGGCATGTTAGCTACTTTAAAGACCTCAACGCGGTGCTTAACATACGGTAGCCCTGTAATAAGTGGTAGGCAGTAGTGATGATTATGATTATGAAGCTAGATACCTGGTGAAGTCACACTGGATGTGTGAACACCCCAGGACCAACCTGGAAATAGACCAAGGGCTCGTCTTCTGTAAGCTGAAGTTATAGTTTTGCAGCTTGATTTCTGCGGCCAGAGCTCCCTCAGTCCTGCATCTCTGGACCTCATACAGAGGGGCTGGTGGGAGATTGTAGAGCAGCCTGACCTGGGCTGTCCCTGCTCCTGGGAGGGATGCTCAGAGAAGAAAGTGGGCCTTAGATTCAAACTTGCACATCAAACCCTGATTTGACCACTTACACGTTATTTCTTTCCTAAGGGCATATTAATTGGGTTTCAGTTCCACTACAAGTTATAGAAACTGCCAAATAACAGTAGGCTAAAAACTGCTTATCCTTGGGCTTAACTTAACTTCTTTTTTTTTAATTTATTTTTTTGGCTGCATCAGGTCTTAGTTGTGGCATGCGGGATCTTTCATTGCGGCGCGTGGGCTCTTCGTTGTGGTGCGTGGGCTTCTCCCTAGTTGTGCTGTGCAGGTTTCCTCTCTCTAGTTGTGGCGCACAGGCTGCAGGGCGCGTGGGCGCTGTAGTTTGCGGCATGCGGGCTCTAGTTGTGGCACGCGGGCTTAGTTGCCCCGTGACACGTGGGATCTTAGTTCCCTGACCAGAGATCAAACCCGTGTCCTCTGCACTGCAATGCGGATTCTTTACCACTGGACCACCAGGGACTTACTTAACTTCTGTGTGCCATATTTTTTCCAAAACATAATAATAGTAGAACCTGCTTCATAGGGTCGTTTTAAATGATTAAGTAATTGATATTTACTAAGACTTTAGAAGGGTGTCCCACGTATAGGAAGGCTATGTAAATGGAAGCTGTTGCTGTATTATTAGTGTTATTATGTATATTTCTCTGTTGCATGAAATTCTGGGGCTAATATGGCAGTTCTGATCTCAGATTCTCGGAGACCAAGCCTGATTACAGCTGATCAAGTCGTAGGCATGAAGGGAGAAGGGGTACTGGCTGGCTGTATCTAAGGCACGTCACTGGATGCTGCCACACCCTGTTTTCCGCGTCATCCCATTGGCCAGAATTTCATCTCATGAACGTGTGGAGGTGCAGGGGAGGCTGGCACGTGTAGTCTTCATTTGGCTGTTCATGTGTGAGCTAAACTTCTCTTACTCTGGAAGCTGAATTGAACAGTGTGGAAATCAGCAAAGACCAACGAAATGAGAAAAGCAAGAGCTGTTCGTTCTGAGCCTGTTCCAGCAACGGAGCCAACCACTGTCACCAGCGTGTTGGCAGAGATTCTCGGGCAGGTAGAGGAGGAGGGACTCTTTACAGTGGATAAAAGAGGAGGCTTCGGGTATGCCCTGATGGGAGGCCACTGGCACACAGAAGCTGTTGGTGAGCTCACTCCAAGTCGGGCATCTTAGGTGACTGGCGAGGCTGTGTATTTGGCTTTCTCTGGTTGGTCCTAAGTTGGAAGCAAGGATGAAAATTGGGGAAGCTGTCAGTTATTAAGTCCTGGCCATTTGGGGCTAACTGTTACAGAAGTTATTGTTTAGCTTACTGGATTGTCACTAGGGAGAGCAAGCAGTCTGACCTCCTCCGAGTCTGATGGAGCAGGCTGGCTTCCCGGGCTGCTTGTTAAAGATGGAAGGTTGGTTTCCTGGTCAGCTTGCTGGGGGATTGTGGTTCAGAGTTCTGTTTTTATATGTGGTCTGGCCATTGTCTATTTGTATATTCAGTCTCTTAACAGATAGCTGAGCATAACCAGTGATCTCTGCTACACGGAGTTCTTGTAAGGCGTTTTTAAAGGCGGTGTTAGGTGCTTTGTGTGCGTTATCTTGTTTACTCACCAGAAGAATTCTCAGAGGTAATTTTGACACTTAGGGAAGATAAGTGTCATTAGTAATAAATAGAAGAACTGTATTTGAAATTGGGTTTGTCTGATGTAAAAACCCAAGTGTTTTTCTTTAGTGGCCCTTAAGAATTTTTGTATCACAAAACTCCTTTGAAAAATCAGATGAAAACCCTTGACCTTCCTCCCCGGAAAATGCTGATGCATACACAGTTTGCATTCCATTCCAAGCCCTTTGCAGATGTTCTGATCAAGGTGTTTGTGGGTTTGCTAGCAGTAGCTGAGAACCCTGCTCTCCAGTGTGAGTTCAGTGGCCGCCACTTAAACTCTCATTGCTTAACTTCTCTTAGGGTCAGTTTCCTCGTTTGTAAGATGGAGACAGTTTTGAGATTGCTTTCTAAATTATAAAAACGCTACATAAAAGGAGGATAACATTCCTGCTATCACAGAGTGCTATCAAGCTGACTCTGTTTCAAGTCCTGAGGTAGGATGACACACTTCCCATCGGTGATCTGACTTTCTGTTGTAGGGACTTCCCACCGCTACCACAGATAGCTAACCACCAACAAAATGTCTGCAAATTAATTAACAATTAAAAAAGTGTAGTCTTAATTTTTAAAAGAAATGCAAATACACAAATGGAAAATCTTACGAAACAGCTCTCTATCAAGATGAGACACATAAAAGCTCATGTAAATAATCCTTACAAGAGAGACAACTAACATAAAATTCTTTGCTTGAACCTTTAGGTACAAGAGTTATTTAATTACTTATAGTGCGAAGGAAAGAGGGCAAATCCCTACTGGGCAAATGCCTGCTGAAGCAGGTAAAAGAAACAGATAATTTCAGTTACAAAGTCTTGCCCTAGATTGAGAGATTGATGATTTAGGGGCTTGATTGTCTTTTAGAGTTTTTGCTCTTGTTCAATCTGGTTTTCTTCCTTTGCTGCTCCTGCTTCACACATAAAGGTTGCTGTTCCTGGCCTAATGCCAAGGCATGCCTGGGCCTATGACATTTACCTTGGAAAAGTTACTCCTATCCTTTCACACTTGAGAAAACTAACTCAAAACCAGAGTGCCTTACAGAAGCCCTGTTATCTCCATCTTCAGCAGATTCAGATTTCTTTGGCCCGTGAGGAAGGACAAATTTGTCAGTGTGATCTTATATTTATTGTGGTGATGAACTCAGCTCCGTATTCAAACAGACTTGCCGTCACTTGACATTATCAAGGAAATTTTTAATCAGCTGACCCTGTGGATCTAGTAAGATAGATTCAGAAGAACAGAAGTCTGGTAATGAGTAGTAACTCAATGAGTATCCATTATAGAATGGATAGCTATACCCTTAGTCAGGGGCTACAGATTAAAATTTGAAAGTATCTGTCACGTAAAAGACTATTTAGGGAACTTTTAAAAAAATAAAATATATCAACTGATTCCTAGTAAGTTATAAGCTTTTAGAGCAACATAGTGTGCTTTGGTAGAGTACTGAAGTGGTTCTTCTTGACAGGATTAGTACTGTCATTCCTCCTTCCTCACCCATGGGCTTTACTGTGTAAGCCTTTAATGATCCTGTCCTTTGTTAGAGCCGCCATCAGTTTGCCTAGTCAAGATATAAGACATTCTTGGGTCTGGTTTTCCAGATCCTCTTGGAGCTGCCCTTCTAAAGGTTGAAAGTAATACTGTGAAGTCTGTAGATCTTACAGTAATCTCAGTATAATGACCATAACAGAAAGTTTGACTAGTGTTCAGAATAGAAAGTTTGACTAAGCAGATTCACATGAGTAGAATGTCTTCATATTCTGATTATAGTCATGTATGCCTTTTGCAGTATGATAGTTTAGACCTGACCAAATACCTAATTGTATTGGGAGGGAGTAATTTAATAACTTGGGAGGATCTGACCTGGTCCTTCATCAAACAGAATTACTCTGATTATGGATTGATGCATTTCAGTAGAACACATAGTTGTGGCTTTTCTCTCCATTTGACTTAGTAGGCGTAGTGTTTATTATTTTTTTAAATGTAAAATATCTCTGATTAGTTTTCTCAAATGGTGAAAGCCTTAACTTTCCTCCCTGCATTTCCATCTCCCAGATAAACCACTGACTTTTATGTGCATAAAACCTTTCCAACTTTATTTTGTATCTTTTACACAGATACACACACATACAAAAATATATACTGATTGATTATGTATTCTTTCTCAGACGCATCACAGTGTATGTAATTATTGCTTTATCATAGACAGTTGGACTGTTTCCATCGTTTAATTCTTAGAAAGCTCCAGTACAAAACCTTGTGTATTTCAGTACAACAGTACCATACACACTGTATTTAATAGACAGTTACACAGATTTCTATAAATAATATTGCTGACCAATAGGGTATATGCATTTTCAATCATAACAGATACTGCCAAATTGTTCTCTCAAATAGTTATACCAATTTGTAGCCTTAAAGAAAATAACACTCTTTAATTTGTTTATTTACTGGACATTGTGTGCTGTATGCCTGGTTTATGGCTTCTTGGAACTTGTCTAGGAGAGAGGCATTTAACTGACACTCACAGAAAACTGTGTAACTGGAGTTGTAATAAGTTTTGTAAAGGAGTAGGATAGGTTAGAATGGTAGTTTGTAACAAGACAGCCAAATCTAGACAGACTGGGAGCTTCTGAGGGTGATAGAGGACTCTAAGCAGTGATGCTATGGCCTTGATTTAACTACTTAATCTTAATGATTGAGCTGCAGTTTCCTTAGGTATGAAATTGGGTTAATAATACCTGCCTTATAGTCTTATTTTGAGGGCTAAATAATGTATAGGTATTTTATTTTTGTAGGCATATGTACAGATGTGTGCACGTACTTAAGTATTATAATTACATGTGCCTTTCTGAATGTGTGCTATCTACTTGATAGGTACTGGAACGCTCTCTATTCTGTTTAAATACTCTGGTCACCCCTTCTCCCCTCTCCTCTCACCACACTTCGCAGATGGCAGCCTGCCTCCTCTTTCACAGGAAGAAGGTGACGTCGTCTTCCTCCTGTGAATGGACGTCATCAGTCAGGATGCCTTCACCTTCCCGTGGCCGAACCTGCTGGACCAGCCTGGCCCCTCAGTCTTCTCTCTTCCTTCTCTCCTGTCTCCGTATTCCTTGTTGGACGGAAGGGATTGTGTGTGTCGCCACCTGGGTTCTTTGTTCTCTCTCTACTCCGATTCTCAGAAACCTTACTTATCTATTCCGCATCCTGGAGGCATCTGCTGGGTCCTTCTAACACCACTTGAACATGCTCAGTTCACTGTTATCTTAAACACGTTCACACGCACACACGTCCCGCCTTCACGCATTCATTGATTCTTCCGAGAACCGTATGTCTAGTGGGGAAGACAGAATGATAGGCGAGTGGAAATGCAGTACGTCAGACGTCGGTCAGTACAATGGAGAAAAAGGAAATCAGGTTCAGAGGAGGGTGTGGCTGCTCTAAACGAGGCGATGAAGGGAGGCCCTGCTGCGTTCAGTCCTGCCACCCCCGCCTCCGCCTGGCTTTCCCTTCCCGCTGCCCGAGTTCTGTTTGTCTCCACAGTCAGACGCTCACTCCTGACCCGGCTTCAAGCACACCACAGGGCATGGCTCTCGAGTGACCCGTGTCATTCAATCCAGTGGCCGGGTCCCGTCCTCGTTCTGCTTGATCCTCAGCCGCCTTTGCCTCTGCTTTTCCTACCGTCCTTCTTAAAAGACTCCCCCTATGGCTTGTTGAGTCCCAGAGTGCCTTGGTTTTCTTCCTGCCTCTCTGGAGACTCTGATTCTTCTTGACTGAGTCATTCTCTTCTTCCTAGTCTTTAATGACGGAGTTTTAAAAGTTTCCGTCCTGGCTTTTTTTTGCTTTTTGCTTTTCTCTCCCTTCCCGATTGATCTTGTTCGTGCCAGTGGGTCAGTTACTCTCTAGGCTTGTGTTGATCCAGTTTCTTATCTGTAGTGTGGAGCTCTGTCTGAATCCTGAGCACACGCGATTCCCCACGTCTACACGGGGACCCGTGGTTTCCCTCATGGAGGCTGGCCCTGGGCTGTCCAGGGTGCACGCTGGACCCACACGCTGGACCCCAGCAGTCTTCTCGGACTTCTTTCTCTCTTACCTCCCCTTCTCAGTCTGTCACCGAGTTCTGTTTACTTTCCTTCTCAGTGTCTCTCAGATTTCTCCACCCAGCTCCGTTTCCGTTTCTCTCTCTGCTGAGTGACGGACTGTCACCTCTCACCTGGAACATGAGAGCTTTTTAACTAATCTCCCGGCGTCCAGGATCCATCCCTCAAGTCTATTCTGTTTCTCCATCAGTCTTTAAGAGAAGTGAGGAGGGAGAGAAAAACAAAGAAAAAAAAACCTCTGCTTTCAAATCTTCCTAGAGTTTCCCATTGAGGTAAAGATAAAGATGTTTGACGAGACGTACAGAACCAAGTGTGATCCAGAACCTAGGCTCTCGGAGAGAGGAGCCCTCCTCTGTGTCGTGTCCTCACGCACCCCTCGTGCTGAGGACAGAGCCCTGCACACAGTAGGTGCTCAGCAAACCCTTGCTGTAGAATCTGCCCCGCCTCCCCTCCCAGGCCCCGGCAGCGGCCTCTCAGTTCTTCTTCAGGGCAGTCGAGCATCAGCTTCCGCTGCCCCAAGTGCTGTGCCCCCCAGGCTGGCTGGGCTTATGTCTGTCTGTCCTTCGGCTCTCTGCTCAGACATCGCTTTCTCAGGGATGGTTTTCTTTGACCTGTAGACGGCTTTATGCTCTTAATACTCCCGGCATACTCTTCTCTCAGCGCTTCGTAAGACATTCATGCATTTATTGGTGGGATTATTTTCCTGATGTCTGGATTTCCCATTTGACCTAAAGCCCTGCTGAGCACAGGGACTGTGTCTGCTTCACTCATCAGCCTGCCTTCATTTTCCAGGGAGTACCTGGCTGATAGTAGAAACTCAATAAATGTGTGGAGAGTGTATGTATAACAGCTGATTGTCTCACCTCTGTTCCACTCCTCTGTTCCAGGGGTCCATCAGTAAACATGGGTGGTGGTATGACAGGCACATGTTTCCTACTGTTTCATACTCCGGTCCCACGAGGAGTTGCTGAGATATCGAGTGGTATGTGGCATGAGAGGAGACAGCGTTCTGATACAGGAAGGGGGTTTTTTGGCCCTAAGAAATTCTAAAATTGTTTTCTAACCACTTTGATTTGTGTTATAAGCCAGTCTGTATAATAGAGACCACGTTATGGAAAAAAATCATAGGAACTTCTTTATGAAGGAACATGACAGTGACTTAGTGCTTTATAAAGGACAGCGGTAGATACTTGAATTGTAAGAAACGTGATTCATTTCTTTATGGTGCGTGTATTGTAAATCATTGTTCATCACAACAATGTATTTCACTGTCTCAACTCTTCAGCTTAATTGGGGTAGAAGAGGAAATATAGCTCCTGGTCTGTATTCCAGAAATGAACCTCTGGATAGCACTGCATCAAAGATTTTTACAAGTAAATAATTAATTGGTTTAGAGCAGGCTGACAAATATAATTAAGCAATTTATAGTGGAAATATTCAGTATTTCTCTAATTAGTGACAGAGGAATACCTGAGGCTGTGGTCAGATGAAATACTTCCCAGATGAGTTTTAAGATAAAAGGAAATCCAGAATTTTTCATCATATATTTCTTTATCATCAGTAATCAGAATTTTAAAGGAAAAGACTCTTACAAAGTAACAGTTGGATTATAGTTTATCAAGTTGTGATATATATATGCTATACATTTTCTTTATTGTATCCTAAATTGACCCAATACATGTTCCATTTTGTAGTATGCCTTATTAATACTATTTATTTCACTTTTCTGTTGCTAAGAAACTGATGGAGACTTAGTATAGAGGAGATAAGAGACTAATCTCAGAAATATATAAACTAGAGCTTTGTTTATTACACTTTGTCAGTAGAAATATTGCTAAAATATATTTAAAATTTTCATAGCCTATTTTGCCAAAATATAGTTTATTCTTGGAACTATTTATAAGTTCCTATATTTATAATTGCCTATTAGAAAGTCAGTTTGAGACAGATAGAAGAAAATATAAGTGCATATATTTAACATTATATTTTTTAAAGCTATACTTTACTAAAATATCAGTAAAACAAGATAAACCCAACATAAAAAGTCTCATGAAGGGAAACTCAGAAGTTTGTTATCTGCCAAAAAATTGTCATACCACACCACACTGGCTAAGAAGGAAGTGAATATTATTCTTACAGAGTTTTTAGTGAAATATGACATACAAATAATTTAAATTGAGCTCTGTTTTTCAAATAATTAGTTAAGGCTATCTCTTTTTTCCCCTCCAATTTTATTGAGATATAATTGAGATACATCACTGTATAAGTTTAAGGTGTACAGCATAATGGTTTGACTTACATGTAATATATTGTGAAATGAATATCACAGTAAGTTTAGTTAGCATCTATTAGCTCGTATAGGTACAATAAAAAGAAAATGCAGGGCTTCCCTGGTGGCGCAGTGGTTAAGAGCCCGCCTGCCGTTGAAGGGAACATGGGTTCGTGCCCCGGTCTGGGAAGATCCCGCATGCCGCGGAGCAGCTGGGCCCGTGAGCCATGGCCGCTGAGCCTGCGCGTCCGGAGCCTGTGCTTCGCAACGGGAGAGGCCACAACAGTGAGAGGCCCGCGTACCGCCAAAAAAAAAAAAAAAAAAAAAAGAAAATGCAAAAAAAAGGGAAAAAAATGATTTTTTTCTTGTGATGGGAACGCTTAGGATTTATTCTCTTAACAACTTCCCAGTATATCAGACAGCAGTGTTGACTGTAGCCATCATGCTGTACATTGCATCACTAGTACTTATTTATCTTATAGCTGGAAGTTTTTACCTTTTGATCATCTTCCTCCAGTACCTCCCCCACTTCCGGCAACCACAAATCTGATCTCTTTTTTCTATGAGACTGTGTGTGTGTTTGTGCGTTTTTTATTTAGATTCCATATGTAAGCGACATCATGCAGTATTTATCTTTCACTTAGCACAATGCCCTCAAGGTCCATCCATGTATTTGCAAATGGCAGGATATCCTCATTTTTTATGGCTGAATAATACTCCATTTTATATGTACCACAGCTTCTTCATCCATACGCTGATTGATGCACACTTAGGTTGTTACCATGTCTTGGCTACTGCAAATAATGCTGCAAAAACATGGGGGTGCAGATATAGAGTTTGTTTTCATTTCCTCTGGATATATTTCCAGAAGTGGAATTGCTGGATCACATGGTTTTATTTTTAGTTTTTTATTTTTAGTTTTACTTTTTTGAGGCTCCTCCACGGCAGCTACACCAGTTTACAATCCCATCAGCAGTGCACAAGGGTTCCCCTTTCTCCACATCCTGGCCGGTATTTGTTATCTCTTGTCTTTTTTTGATGGCCATTCTAACAGGCATGAAGTGGTATCTCACTGTGGTTTTGATTTGCATTTCCGTAATGACTAGTGATGTTGAGCATCTTTTCATGTACCTGTTGGCCATTCATATGTCTTCTTTGGAAAAATGTCTACTCAGGTCTTTTGCCTGTTTGTTAATTGCATTATTTGGGGGTTTTTTGCTGTGGAGTTGTGTGAGTTCTTTATATATTTTGGATATTAGCCCCTCATCAGATATATCGTTTGCAAATATTTTTCCCATTCTGTAGGTTTTCTTTTCACCTTTTGATTGTTTCTTTTGCTGTGCAGAAGCTCTTTAGTTTGATGTCATCATACTTGTTTATTTTTCATTTTGTTGCTTATGTTCTAGGTGTCATATCCAAAAAATCATTGTCAGGGAGCTTTTCCCTATGTTTTCTTCTAGGAGTTTCATGGTTTCAGGTCTCACGTTTAAGTCTTTAGTTCATTTCGAGTTAATTTTTGTGAGTGGTGAAAGATAAGGGTCTAGTTTTATTCTTTTACATGTGGATGTCCAGTTTTCCCAGTACCATTTATTGAAGAGACTGTCTTCTCCCTATTGAGTATTCTTGGCTCCCTTGTCAAATATTAGTTGACTGTAAATCCTGGGGTTTATTTCTGGGCTCTCAGTTCTTTTCCATCTATCTATGTGTCTGTTTTTATGCCAGTACCATACTGTTTTGATTACTATAACTTTGTAATATAGTTTGAAATCAAGAAGTGTGATGCCTCCCGCTTTATTCTTCTTTCTCAGGATTGCTCTGGCTGTTTGGGGTCTTTTGTGGCTCCACATAAATTTTAGAATTGTATTGTCTACGGCTGCGAAAAATGCCATTGGATTCTTAATAGGGATTGCATTGAACCTATAGATGGCTTTTGGTAGGATTGACATTTTAATAATATTAATTCTTCTGATCATGAACATGGGATTTCTTTCCATTTATTTGTGTCTTCTTCAATTTGTTTCATCAATATCTTGTAGTTTTCTGAGATCGTTCACCTCCTTGGTTAAGATATTCCTAAGTATCTTATTGTTTTTGATGCTACTGTAAATGGAATTGTTTTCTTTATTTCTTTTTCAGATAATTCACTATTACTGTATAGAAACATTACTGATTTTTTTTTTTTTTCGCGGTACGCAGGCCTCTCACTTCTGTGGCCTCTCCCGTTGTGGAGCATAGGCTCCGGACGCGCGGGCTCAGTGGCCATGGCTCACGGGCCTAGCCGCTCTGCGGCATGTGGGATCTTCCCAGACCGGGGCACGAACCCATGTCCCCTATATCGGCAGGCGGACTCTCAACCACTGCGCCACCAGGGAAGCCCACATTACTGATTTTTATATGTTAATTTTTTATCCTGAAACTTTACTGAATTCGTTGATTAGAACTAACTGTTTTTTTGGTGGAGTCTTTAGGATTTTTTACTTATAAAATCATGTCATCTTCAAGTAGAGACAATTTTACTTCTTCCTACCCGGTTCTGATGCCCTTAATTTGTTTATTTTCTTGCCTGATTGCTCTGGCAGGTTCTTTCAGGGCTGTGTTGAATAGGGGTGGTGAGAGTGGCTCCTGTGTCTTGTTCCTGAGTTAGGCTACCTCTTCTTATTTGTAATATATTTAGTTATAGGGCTGTGTTTTTGGATTGTCAACTGTGTATTTTCTACATTGTTACCACCTGTGTGGTATTTCTTTTAAATTTTGTAGGAGCTTTAAGACTCTTCCTTTATACAGACATAATGTTAATTTTTTATACGGATTTTTTTACTGTGTTTATAAATGCACTTTGTATTAGTTTTTAATTGCTAATTATCTGCTTAAAGAAACACAAATTTATTATCTCACAATTTGTGGGGGGGGGTCAGTGAGTTCACATACTGGTTTGTGGGTTCTTTGCTCAAGGTCTTAGAAACTGAAATCAAGGTGCCAGCTGGGCCTGTGATCTCATCTGAGGTTTAGGGCTTTCTTCCTTGTTCACTGATTGTTGGGAGAATTCAGTTCCTTGCGGCTGTATGATGGAAGTCCCTGCTTTCTTCCTGGCTGTCAGCTGGGAGCCGTCTTCGAGGCCACGTGACCCTGTCTGCTGTGGCAGTTTGCTCCCTTAAGTCCAGCAGGAGAGTCTCTCTGGCTTTGAATCTCTCTGACTTCTTTGAAGGGTTTACCCGATTAGGTCAGGTTCACCCAGGATAATCTTCCTGGTGATTATCTCAAAAGTAGCTGATTTAGAGCCTTAATTATATCTGCCGAATCCTTTCTGTCACATAAGATAACCTAATATGGGGGTGATAGTTCATCACATTCACCACCCAGCTCACACTCAAGGGGAGGGGATGGTGCACCAGGACTTGAGGACTTTGAGGGGTGAGGTATGTCTGAGAATTCTGCTTACCACAAACTTTGATAAGTTAGCTAAAACGTGAAGTGTTTTGGAGATAATTATTATCTTCAAATATTATAATGTGTAAATCTTGTTCGCCTTCTTGGTGTGGTTGTTTTTTTGCATTTGCAGACATATTCTTATCTGTTCTTATCCAAATTTAGAGGCTGTACTGGAAATAAAATCACTTAGAAATGTCTTTTACACTCTTGACCTTTGGATCCTTGAAGCAGTAAAATCTCCCCAGCAGCACCATCTATCTTTGCTGACTCTGATTTATGGTCTAGAGGATACAGACACTGTCCATTTCAGCATCTGGCATAAAGTGTGCAGCCCAAGCCAGACCACAGGGAGAATTGCCAGCGATTCCAAATGCAGTCTGTCTCCTGCTGAATCTCTTGTATACGATTGCTATCTATCTTATATTATACATGACTTTAGAATTATTCAGAAGTCTTAAGGTTACAGATTAGTGGTGCTATCTGAAAAAACTATACAGAATTGAATATTCTATACGTAGGTACCTACCTACCTACATCATGCATGTACACCTGTGTGTGTGTAACCATGTAGATTTATGTCTCTGTGGTATGTATATGTAGGTGTGTTACACAGCATTATTTTTACAGAAGCAGTGTTACTGATAAAGTGTCCCTTGGGTTTTCTTTGATACCTGAGAAGTTTGGTAATAAAGTAGTATTGAACTTAGGGATTTTAATAAATTGAAAATTATGTACCATAATGGCCATTATGTCGTCCTGTGAGCATAATGAAAAAGTGGTGTGTAAGTTTTGAACTATATTTACTTAGGAAAAAAATTAGAAGATAATTTTCAGGGAACTTTTTGCTCCTTCTATTTGAAGGTAATATTGATTGAAAGCTGCCTTTATAAACCATTTACCACCACGAGCAGTAGTGCTGGTAGCTGTAGACAATTAAGTAGAGAGAAGAGGTATGGACTTCCGTCCCATTTTTCTTTGCTCAGATTTCTACTGAGAGACTTTTATTGTCTCACTATTGTTCTGCTGTCTTCCTTGTCCATTAAGAATATTGAAGTATCTTTCTAACTCTCTTACTATTGTCTGGTTTAACATAACCAGAAAGAATTCATCAAAGAGGCAAGTGTTGCCCTCTCTCTTTGTGACCTTCCATGTCGTCCTAAAGATGGAGTTTCTGCTTTTTCACCTCACCACCTCTGTCTCTAGTCCTCTAATGCAGTAGAGACAACATCTTAAGTATTTCCAAGTATTTTCCCGTAAATTTTAGGAACATGGAAGCTTCTCTTAAGAATTATCAACGTGGCAGCAATGCAGGCATCATTCCTTGTAGTAATTCTGATGCACTCATATCTTTTTCATTGATTTTTTAAAATATCCTAAGTTTCCTTGACACTGATGTGTGATCATTTAGAAGGCAACTTTTCAGGGGGATGAATATTGTGACTTTATAGGAGCTTATTTTTCTTGTTTGCTAAATAAGGTCTTTTTTTTTCTGCCAAGGCTTAATTACTCAGAAAAAAAATCTTATCTGTTTCACATTTTCTACCGTAAGATAAAATATGTTTTCCACTTCCATTATTAACCTATATGATTTTGACTTTGGGGAATGAATGGATTACATTGATGTTCTATTAAATTATAATTAGAAACAGCTGAGTACGCTTAGCAGCTTTTTCTAACATTTATAGGAAAGGAAAAAGACAAGTAGAGCTTGGATGAGACATGTTTTATCAAAGAGGATAAAATTAGATGCAGATGAGAAGTATTTTTAGTGATCTCCTGACTGCCAGGCCCATTCTACTTGCATCTTCTGAAGCAACTTAGGATACCTAAATTTTATTCTGGGTGCCAAGGGTGAAAATATTCACACATTGCAAATTAGTATCACATACCAAAATTCTTATTGAGACAGAACTATTTTATGCATTTATATAATTCCCAAAATTGGTGTATAGCAAATACTTGTACAGTTTAGTCTGTTGACACCTTCTTATGCCTTTGGAATAAAAATATTTCCATAGAAAGATTGTTATATAATAAAAATCACACTTAGAACTGTCAGTTACACTTTTAGAAGTATCCTGTCTTTTCCAACACCCAGTCCCTGTGCATCTGATTCTTTGAAATAACCACTGCAAAATGTCATCTTATAAAAATGCATTATACTTACAGAAATGTTTGGGAACATAACATCCCTTCTGTTGGTAAATGGTTGACCTAATTACAAGGTCAGTTACCTTATAATTTACCTAATTACAAAAATTTGACCTGTTATTTTATGTGAAGGCCATTTATAGCATTAACTGGACCTATGGGGATCTCAGAGGTATTAGGATTGTTATTTTTGCTTTGTTTTTATCAGCTGGTGATTTAAAGGACAGGACATACCGGTAAAATTTGTTATTTTAAGTGTGAAAATGTGCCAATCAGGCATTTATTATTTGTGTTTTATTTGTAACTGAGATACTTTAGAGGTGGCAGGCGCCACACAGATCATCTCCAAACTCTGTTTAATATAGTGAGGACACAGAGGCCCGGCAAGGTTAAGCGGCTTGTTCAAGGTCACACAACCATTACTGTCAAGAATCAGTCTGTTATTAAAGGTGCATATGGATTCTGTGAGTGGCATGTGAAACATTTGATAACACTCCCAAGCAGGAAATAGTTCCTCATAGTGAACATAAATTACTTACTTCCTCTTGTTAGATACTTGGAAGAGATGGGAAACAGCTGATGCCTGCAATGCCAGTTCTCATATAACTTCATTATTTCTTGTTATTTAATTACCATTTCTCCTAATTTTCTTCAAGAATGACTTGCCTGACAGGATTGTATTTGTTGTTTCTTTGGTTTTGTTTTTAACTACAGCAGTATGTTGTTTCCAAAGGATGCTTGGTATATGGTTCCCAGGACCAGCACACAATCGTGGGTCCCCTTGTTGACAAATGATTAGGAATTTCTAGGTGGCAGAACAGAGCATTACACTCAGTGCAGGGCCCTGTGTGAACGTATGGGCCGCACACCTGTGAAGCTGGCACTCTGGTTCTGGGTGTTTTGTCTGAAACTTTCCTGTTAAAAATTAATATACCAAACTACGGGCTTAAATATTTTGATACATTATAGAGATTAACTTTGTTGTGATCCAACAAGATAATTTCCTGTTCTTTCTCTGTTGTTGAGTTTATGCTGGGTAACATACTGTTAAAATGTTTTCCCAAGGTTTCCTGAGGAGGAATGCTAGAGATATAAAACTTAGAAATAAATGCATGTGCTGTTTGGAGTAGTGGTGTCTAGATTCAGGAACCAAGTGACCCAAAAACTGATACTTGACAGGCAGTGTCCACTGTGTAATTTGGTCTGGGGCATCTAATTTGTAGGAGGATGTTTGACAATTTTAAAAAAAGATGTGACTGTTTTCCAGAAATCTTTGAATGGAAGCAGCTTGCATCAGCTAGCTTCTTTTATATTAATACACGTCATTGAGTGACATTGTACATGTTTTACCAGGGTTGCTCAATTTCACCTAAGTGAGATGCTGGTAATCTTTTTACACATAAGTGAGAATGTAATATAACCTGATGTTTGTATATGCATTTTCCATGTACCCTAGCTGCCTTTTTTGTTACATCTTTTTTTTTTTGATGTGAATAATGTTCAGTGTTTATTTGAGTAATGTTGATGGAGATAGAAAATATGCTTTTAAAGTAAACAATATTTGAAGCTTTGCGTAGAGAAAAGGTGAACGTACCTTTGAAAAAAAGACTAAATAATAATTCTGTCCAAGTGGTTAGGTATACCTGAGTGCTAATTTCTGTCTTTTCATGACTTTTTAGATATTTTATTTTCAGATATAAAAAGTTAAAATTCTATTTTATAACATAAATATAGTAAAAATGACATATCCGGTTTTTTCACAGAAATCTTTATTAATACTAACGTTTAAAAATTATTTACTGCTTTATTAAAAACTTACCACATGACAAATAAATGTACATTTTTTATTTCTGTGTATTGGTATTAGAGTTTTTCCAAATCTAGAGCTGAATGTTTATGTGGGACTGTCTTTTTTCAAGAGAAAAATAGGATTTTTGAACAGTAATGCTATTTAACTGGATAATTAACTTTTAAAAGATACGTATATATTAGAATAAGTTAAGAAAAGGTGGTTCTTTTTTTACATACATTGGCATTTTGTAAGTTCCTCCTTTGTAGTGCTAATATAAATTTTACCAGTCGTGAAAAGAATTCAAATTTGTATTGCCTTTTTTCTGTTCATCCTCTTTTTAAGAGATAGCCAACAGTGCCACCATCAGAACAGACAGCCTTTTCTCATCATAAGTATTGGTTTCCTCAAAAAAAAAAAAAAAAAAAAGTCCTACCCTGAAGGATGGTTCAAAAACTGCATGTGTTTAAACAGACACGTAAAAAATATTGAGAGATAACCAATGACGTAATGAAACTGCTTTTGATTTATTTTATGATCCAGTCAAATTCCTAAAATTATTCTTCAGAAAAATGTTAGTAATTTAGATAGTTACATTTGGCCAAGTCATTCTGTCTCGGTAGCATTATATTGATGCCAGTTTATTGTTATCATCTTTAATTTGTTATTGAAAGAAATGATCCTAAACAAGAATATGAGAACACGAAAATAGTCAGACTATCTTGGCCTGATTACATCTTCCATTTTGAGGGCAATTTTTTCATTCTGCCCTTTCCTTTATATATGATTTATTTTTTAATAATGGAACTTTAAAGGTAAATTGTCAAGTTACTTATAATTACGGTGGTTTCAGAATCTATATTAAAGCATAAGATTCTTCTTTCATGGTCTGATACTTACATGATACAGTATATTTATTTTTGAATGAAAAGAAACCTGGTCCGCATCTTCCTGTCGACATCAAACACTCTTCTGATATGCTAATCCAGAGTGAGGGAAAGCACGTAGACTGGCTTTGTTTGGACTCATTCCAAGTCTGAGAGAAAATTATGTGTATAGAACTGACTTTGCAGCATTGCCCCCATAGAATGAAAACCGGTGCTGACACAGTCTGCAGTTAATAAGACTTAACGCTGAAACATGATATGGGAGGTTTTCAGCATTTTAGTATTAACCCTGATTTGCTTTTTAATATCCTGGTCATCTAATTGTTATTTGTTTTTTTGCTACTGATGTGTAATAGCTGTTGAAATTGCTAATAAGTTCATTTCTGTAGTATGTGTTCCAATAAAGATTAATAACCTAAAGTGATTCGCTTTTCCTTAAAGATTTATCCTTTGGTGTATGGAGTGCATATGAGAGAGTAGATATAATCCTTTGCTAGGTATGAAGTAGGGATACTAGCAGATTTGTTTCCCTGTATTGTGTTTCCTTTCAGCCTGCCCTCAACTGGCCACAGGGGTAGGGACTGACACAGCTCATTATTTTGGAATCATCTGAAGTACCATTCTCCATATTCAATAACAAAAAAAATCAAATTAGTTGAACTTCCAAAAATGTCAAGTCACCAGATAAAGTGCATTAAAGCACGTATTTAAATGTCAATGTCTATTAATGTATCTCTTAAAAATTTTAAATTGTCTGAAAATTTGTTTAAATGAAATACTTCTTCATGTTGGTCATTTATAGATTTGGCTACGTAGGAAACCAATTACACTTTTGTTTTTGAAAAATAATTTTTATGTAAAGAATCTTTATAAATCTTATGAAGCTACGAACTGTGTTCTTGAATCAACATATTATTAGTATATTCTTCTAGCAAAGGTAATGTAGAAAAATGGGCATGAATATGCACCTTTGGTTTTGCAGTTATTTAGTTACTGCCCTCTTATGCGTGATGGCCCCCTCCTTCCAAACTAGCATATTTACGCTCAGCTTTTTTGCCCTGGTCTTCCTGTAATGTTTTGCTCCCATATTTAGTTTCATTCATTCAAAGCAAAGTACAAGTTTGACTTGGAGTATGCAGTGGAAATATTCATGAAAACTTTTCACATAAATCCCTTTATTTATTTAATTTTTAATAAATTAAGTGATATTTCAAATCACCAAGGATGGTTCAATATTTAAAGGAATTGTACTTCACTACCTTCTGTCAAGAGAAGGACTGTCTTGTAATGAACATAATCACCTCCAGGTCTCTAGACTCTTTTATTCTGGCTATTCTTAAAATAAAATCTGACATCCTCCTTTTAGGATAAGAAATGACTTTATGTGGATGTTAATTTTTTGAAGTAGATGGACACCACAAAGACGTAGCACGATACGGCTTGTGCCGACCTTAGATACAATAGGGAGACATGTAAGCCACTGTGTCCGGTAAAAATCTTGGTATCCTTTCACTATGGAAAATCATGTTTTCTAGCTGGTACTAGGTAGATAAAAGTAGGTGTTTTTCCTGACTGAAGTCAGAATCTAGTCTGAAGATAGTTTCTTTTTTAAAATCTTATTTAAAATTTTTTAAACAGCATTTTAAGAAACAAAAGAGGCTAATTCCTGAAAGGACTGTTTGGAAGTACTTCGTGCAGCTGTGCAGTGCGCTGGAGCACATGCACTCTCGCCGAGTCATGCACCGGGGTGAGTTCAGTCATGAGTAACTTTTAGTGTTGGTGTCAGCGATGCACAGTATCAGGCTTTCCCAGGTAATTTATTTCCAGGTTCTGATTTTACTAGAGTGATAAGCCTTTAAGTGAAGCCTGCTTGGTTTTTTTTTTTTAAATAAGAATGAGAATTCGTTATTTTTCTGTTTGACTTTTTTTTTTTTTTTTTTTTTTTTTTTTTTACTGATCATGTTGGTAAAAGAAAAAAAGTAGATGCAGGAAAGCAGTTGAACATGCATAAGGAAGAGTTGTGTGGTTTTTTTTTAATGAACTATGCATTACAGCTACTTAGATTTTTAATGTTCAGCATTCACTGTTAATATATTCTTAGTTACCAGTCAAACGGTTGGGTGGAATATATGAAGGTTACATCACTAAGGCATTAATCCCTGGATTTGGGGGTTTGAAAAATTTCAGTACAATTTATTTAAGCAATTAAAATTTCGAAGGTCATCTAAGTAAATAATTACCTGTGTCAGAGTTATGATTTTATATTTTATGTAAACATGTCAATAAATTACTATTTAGTGGGATATTCTATTTGAAATTGATATAAGAAGGGCACAAATTTATTTTGTGCTTTGAATTTCACAGAAGTTTATTTGAAAATGGAGAACAAAATGCATTTTAAATGAAAATGAATAGTGATCATCATCCTGCATTGACGATTATCTGTCTGTCAGGGGACCGAGAACTCAGAAATATTAGGCTATATGAAAATTACTCAAAATAATTGGTTAAAAATTCAAACTGACTTTCATTTTTGAGATATATTTTAAATTCAACAATGAGAAGTGTTTTTTAGTTCCTTGAATATACCTAAACTGACATCACCTTTCACCTGATCCCTTCATTTATTCACAGATATAAAACCAGCTAATGTGTTCATTACAGCCACTGGGGTGGTCAAACTTGGAGATCTTGGGCTTGGTCGGTTCTTTAGCTCCAAAACCACAGCTGCACATTCTTTAGGTAAGAGACACAATATAATTTCATTCGGTTATCTACCCCCCTTCCTCCCACCCCACCCATATGGTTAAAAATGTAAGGGATGTACAGATTACATGCTAGCTTTTATAGTCTAAATAAAACTATTTTAAAAATCATCAGGTCCTGAGCTGAAACCTGTCAGGTATAATGTGTCCATTCATGTGACAATTGGATACTTCTGTTAGTTTGACCCTCAGGCAGGCGTTTAGTAAAAGAAAAGGCCACCGAACAAATCTAGTTTTAACCATTGCCATGGATCCTTCCGTTTCTTTTACATTAATAATATTAAGATGATATGAAGAATAAACCGTATCTTGAAAAAGGACCTCACCTGACCATTTAAAAATAGTATAGTTGTTTGTAAATGTTTATTTATTAAAGTAACATGCATGGTTGTGATTGCTCCAGAGGGGGGACCGAGAGATGATCTATGGCTAAGGAGGAAGATGTTCCCCTAAGTTATAAAGAAGAAGATACTTGTAATTTATTCATTTTAGAGCTGATAATATACGAGTGTCCTTTGTACCTAAAATAGAACTGAATGTAGCTATTACAACGTTATAGTAATGGAAAGAAGGTTGTCCAGTTTAGAAACGATAGAAATTAACTAGGAAGAAATAATTTTTAAATTGAATAACTTAAAGGGAGTGATAGAGCTTCTCCTAAAACTCTTCAAATCGTATTGTCCCCTTGTAATATGACTTTGTCAAAATGGTAACAACCAAAATAAAACAAGGATTAAGATAAAAATAAGTTGGCTTTAATGATGCCCCATCTTTGGTGAAAGAGGAAATCATTGAAAACAATTGATTTTTTGGATAAAATTCTTGTTTTTAAATGAGAAATAAAAAAATTTTAAATGGCTTGATGAGGAATAAGTGAGTTACACTAAATAACGAAGCAGTGAAACGAGCATCTGAATAGTTGACTGGACATTTTTAAATGGCTTTGTCACAAAGGTCCTGTGTGGCCTTGAACCTGTCATTTAATCCTTCTGTATCTAGGATAGTGTGTGGCACATAAGTAGGCACCTGATCGATATTTGCTGAGTGACACATATTGGGTCCTAGATCAAGAAGTGGTGGGGAGATAATACTTTGTTTCAATTTTGTCCAGTACTTTAAGAAAATAAAATTTCACCCAATGCCGAGTAGCAACGTTTTAGTTTTTTCTTTCACTTTACATTTATTCTTGCAGAACATTAGTTTTTTCAGGATAGGAAAATTTGATGTGACGTTCCATAAGAAATGCATAAATTTGCAGAGCACTTTAATAAAGTTTTATTTGGAAGTTCCAACTTTGACAGTGCAAATAGTAGAGGATTTCTGTGAAGAAAACTTTCGACTGTTCCAAGCCGGTGCCACTGATCGTTAGGAAAGATAACGCGGTCACTGTCACTCATCCGAACGGAATGTCCTAACAGCACTCTGTTGTTAGTCTACCTAGAAATGCTAGGTCACAGTTGCACACGCACACGCATACATGCACACAGGCACAACTGCACATGCCCATGCTCCTGCACACATATATGTATTGTGTAAATGCTGCTTTGCAGGCTGTCACTCTGAGCATGCCGTAGTTGCCTGACCCTAGGTATCCGGCAGATTATGTGAAAACCGAATCTTAACAGTTTAGGAAATGGGCCTCATTAGCTGGCCTGTCACTGCCTCTTACAAAAGTTCTCAGAGGGGTTTACAAACGTGTATGCATGTCTTAGATTTAGGTGATGTGTTATTATATGATATAGAGAGCAAAAATTTAATAGATTTAATAATTCATTAAGAATTTCTAACGTCAGTTTTTATCTAAATCAGTTCACTTAGGGTCATGTAGTTGTGTGTGTGCGTGTGTGTGCGCGTGCGTGTGTGTGCGTGTGTGCGTGTGGATACACACACATATAAATGGGATGCCCATAATTATAAAACATTCTGAGACACACCTGAAGTACAGCCAGTGAGGAAGTAGCAATGAGACTGGTTTGTTTGATGAATGAATCAATAGAAAAATAATTTCTTTCACAAGTATTTTTGTTTTCCGTATTATTTTGAGAAAAATATTCTCAAAATAAGAAAACATGCTTTATTCCTGCCTATCTTCTCTGTGAAGTAAAGATTTCGATGGTTTGAAACTGAAGTTCACTAAGCAAAGTACGTTGAACATCAAGAATTAAAGTTTGAACTCTAGCCTACCAAGGTATTTGGACCCAACCAAAATCCTATGTAGGAGGATCAGGAAAAATTCTTTGCTAACAGAGAATAGGTATAACATAACAAGGACAGAAATTGTGACATAGACTTATGTTTGTTGACAAGTTGACCCTAATTTTTGCTTTTAAAGAATTATTGCCCTCCTGTGTTACTGACATATATTTTTATTTTTAAGAGCAAATTTAAAAGATTGCTTTTAAAATAAACAATAAGGATATATAGTGCAGC
Organism: Physeter macrocephalus; assembly: GCF_002837175.3. Lineage (NCBI taxonomy): Eukaryota > Metazoa > Chordata > Mammalia > Artiodactyla > Physeteridae > Physeter > Physeter macrocephalus. The sequence continues at coordinate 3,803,513 of NC_041217.1, read as the reverse complement.
ACAGGGAAATTTAGCCGTTATTTTGTAATAACTTTAAATAGAGTATAATCTGTAAAAATATTGAAACACTGTATTGTACACCTGAAATTTATAATATGTAAATTATAATATAATAAAAAATTAAAGATTGCTTTTATTTTTCCAAAAAGTACTTGAAAATGTGGCCACCTATACAAATTTATTTTGCTCACAGAAAATGTGATAAACTGTATGTTTTATAGTATGTTGATTTTTTTTTCTGATTTTGCTGAGGATTAAATCTGCAGGGCATGATTTATTTATTCACAGTGCAGGTTTAAATATTAGTGAAACTACAAATGAATGAGATCTGTATATTGTTCATAAAGGAAAATCTGAATAAGAAGTTTGCTTCGAATGAAGTCTGTTCTGGTGCCAAATTTTGTTAAATTTTGTAAAGGAGATTTTTTTCAGGAATTTAATTCAAAAAGGCAAAAATACCTAGGATTGTAGAAACATCTTATTGTAGTAACAGATTAATACTTTATTTCAAAATACTTTTTTTTCAAAAATCAAAGATTTTTCACTTATTTTTACTCAATCATTAGTAAGGAACACACTTCCAAATTTCTTTGTATTTAACAATCCTTAAGAGATTGTCAAGTCCTTGAATTTTTCAGGTGTCTCTTCAATTTCTATCTCTTATTTGTATCATTTAATTACATGGTAACATATCAACATGCAATAAAATCTCTGGTTCTCTCACATTTTCTGTAGCAGGTGGCCACGTTTCCAGTCAGTTTTCACAACCAGTTTTTTAACTAAGGAGTATGTCAACGTAGAATAATAATAATTCCTTAAATTCAGGGTTAAAATTACAGATACTAAATCTGATGTTGCTGGATGTTCAGACCATGTTCAGTTCTTCAAAACTGGAAAAAAAAAAAAAAAAATCTCAGAGGCCTCTAGGTTTTCTTCTGCCCCCACCCCACACAGTGTCTCCCGGTCTCTCCACTTTCTGTCCTGTCCTCCTTAATCCACAACAACTTCATGTTTGGACTAGGAAAGTATCCTCCCTTGTTTGTAATATTCCTTCCCCAAAGACATTATCTGATCATGTTACTTCCTCCAAATCTTTGACTGTTCCCTGTGGCCTAAAGAATATGGTGAAAAGTCCTTGGCTTTGCGTTTGGGCTCCTCTAGGTCGGTGTCTGCTGGCCCACTCCCGTCTTTGGCTACCCACCTGCCTCATGATGTCCGCCGTGCTTTTCCTCTTGCCTTGTTCTGAACGTGAGACAGAACAGAGGACACCTGGATTTACCTGCCCCCATTCTTCTGTAGGACCCTGATCAAGCCCTTCATTCACTTTTCTCAGGTTCAGTTTCCTGGTTTCTAAAACTGGAAATGTGGGTAATAACAGTCCTATGCCAGGCAGCCCCTAACCTAATGATAAAATGAATGCAAACATGTTTTCTGAACACTGTAAGTTGCTGTATAAATGTTAAGTTGCTTATGTTAACATGACAGTGGTGTGGGGAGAAGAGGAGAGGGAAGTCATGTGAAATTTATTTATTCTGTTGAAATACCTGAACTGATTCATTCAAAGACACGGGTGCTAAATCAACTAAAATTGATTTCCCCACTCACTAATGGGCGAGAACCTGCAGCTGGGAAAACATTAGTCTGTGTTTACAGTACTTTCCTGCTGTTGCATTTACTTAAAGGCAGATTCCCATTTTTCTACCTTCTCCTTGTAGACCTTCTCCTGTCCTGCTCTCCGGCCAGTTCGGTTGGTCAGACGTAGTGCAGTCATTTACAGAGTTGCCTGTGCTCCTGGAGGTGGGGCGTAACGTGCCTGATTGTTCCGTACGGTTTGCAGCCGTTCAGCTCCCTGAGGTCCTTGCAGGTGGACGTGAGCCATGGATGCAAACTGTTCCCCTTCTAGAGCCCAGGAGACTGAGGCATAGGAGGCGAACTGGCTTTGCACCTGGAAACCAGTGAGGCGAGCTTCCCTAGTCTGCGGTCCCTCTCCCACCCGGCACTGTATGTCTTTGCTGTATCCGGACCTTGTGGCGTTTTCCCTGACTCCGCCACTGTTTTCCGACTTGTTACTTCCCTCCATCGGGGTTACCTTATCCTGCTGTGCACATAGCTGAGGGGCCTACAGGTGAAAGTGCAATGTGCCCCCATCCTGCACTTGACTGTTCTGCACGCCCAAGACTCAGAAGTAAACAGGACGGAAGTCTTTCTTCACAACCATTCTGTCTGCCAGCAACTGGGGCTGATATTTCTAAGGAAGTGGCTCTTCTAGACTGAAAACTAAAACTTCCCCAAAGCCTGTGAAGTAGGAACATGGCAATCAAGGTGTAATTTTTCTCATGTCACCTTGGATTATTTTAAAATAATCCAAACATATGATTGTTAGTCACACCATATCAAACTGCCCTAATTTCCTGTGATAATGACCCAGCGGAATCGTCCACGGCTACTAAATATCAACAGCAAACGTAGCAGTGAATATGTGCACAGCATTTATTATTTGCAAGCAGTTTTAAAGCACATTTTCTCCTCTGTTCCTTCCTGTTGTGTAGGGGGCGGGGTGGGGATTACTGAGCTCACTCTGTTTAATACTGAACCTGACCCCACTCCCACACCATCCCTGGAACTCCTGATCCTTATCCTATTTGCATTTTTCTGTTTTTCTTAGGACTTCCTATCTTCGACTATGCTGTGTTACTTACTTATTATGCTTAGTACTTTCTGTCTTTCTGCCTCAGCCGTATGGAAGGTTCATGAGGACCGGGATCTTCGTGGGTTTGGTTCTCTGATGTGTCTCCGATGTGTGGGAGAGGGCATTGCACATAGTAGGCGCTCAGTGCATACTGATCAGATGAACTAGAGACAGGCTGCACATCAAAGGATGGATTTAACTAAATATATCAGCACGTATAGGTTGGATTATGCCGCAGGAAGAAACAATGACGGCATTTAGTTGCTTAGCACTGAAGCGTATTATTTCTCTGGTCTCCCGGAGTCAGCTGTGGGCCCCGGTGGCCGCCCTCCCTCCAAGTGGTCACTCGGCATTTCAGGGGGCTTCAGCCTTGTGCGATCTTCAGGAGAGGAAGAGATCATGGAGAATCACTTACTGGCTCTTAGTTAAATCTCTCTACTTGAGCGTAACACATTAGTTCCCATTCGTATTTTATTGGCTACAACAAGTCTCATGGCCGCATCCATCTTAAAGGAGCGGGTGAGTAATTGCCCCAGGTGTTCAGGAAGAGGAGAACCGGAAACAGTGAAGGTGAGCATTGTCCGCCTTCATTGTCCATGAGATGAAGGAAAAGTACCTCGTTCGTTTGTTTACGTGCTTTGTACTCCTTCTCTCCTTGTTTATTTTTGTGACATATTTGTAGCTATTGCACCTGAAGGGTAATTAGCTCTCTTGATGGGGTTGTGTGGCCGGGGTGGGGTGGGGGAGAGGGAGCCATGGATCGCCTTAGGGAGCGTCCATCATTCTGAATTAGGAGATTCTGAGCAGAGAGGTTATTTTTAAATCCAGAATGATTCATGAGGTGCGCTAGAGTATTGATCCCTGGTGAGTTTTCTCTTGATCAATAAATCTGTAATTTTCCCTCCTGGATGTACTTGTGATAGGGACCTTATTTTGGCCAATTTAAAACATTTATAATAAAAGTTATTACTTTCCAAACTTCAAACACCAGCTGTGGACTGAGTGCCATGTAGCACATGGACTGCTTTCTCTTCTGCATCTCTAGTTCAAATCTTTACAGTGGTTGTGATTCCCTGGTTTAGGGTCCTTATCAGGTAGTGAACAACCAGAGCTCTCTTAAATGATGAAAGATCATCATTTTATTCTTTTATTCTTCTTATGGTAAATGTATTGGCTTCTACCTCCCCCCCCCAAAAAAATCCTCAAAGAATGTACCTCATCCCATCCCCAGACTGTCCAGTGAACTCATAGAGGTTGAGGATGCTTTAGACCACAAGCGTCTCCTGTGGGGTTCTTGGCCTGTGGCTGGCTCGGCACGTGGAATTGGCCCCCGTGACGCGTGAATCGTCAGTGCGTTTGTATTGCTTTCCTATTGCTGCCCTAACAAATTCCCACAAATGCGGTGGCTTAAAACAACAGAGATTTATTATTTTTGCAGTCTGTAGGTCAGAATTCCAACATGGCTCTCACCTGGCTAACATCAGGGCGTCTGCAGAATTGTACTTTTTTCCCGAGCTTCTAGGGGAGACTTATCCGGGTTGTTGGCAGAATCCAGGTCTCGGGTGTTTCCGGACCCAGGCCCCTTTTTCCTTCCTGTGTCCTCCCGAGGCTGCGTCTCACCTTCTGAAGCTGCCCTCATTGGCTTCTCCCTCCTTCCTCCATCTTCAAGTCCCGCAGTGGCAGGTGGAGACCCTCTCACACTGGGAATCTCCCCTGCCCCTGCCCTTGCAAATGTCACGGACAAGCCAGGGTCGTCTCCCTAGCTTCAGGTCCCTTTGCCGTGTGATGTGACGTTCACGGCATAACACCGGGTGCCAAAGTGCTGCCCGCCTCCCCGGCTTAGTCGACCTGACCTGACGGCTGGAGAGTCTTTGGTGTCCTCCTCTAAAGCCCGATAAGGTGACGTGGTTTAAAAGTCAGAGGTTTTGCTGGAAGTTCATGGTACTGAAATTAAGCACTTTCTTTTTTAGACAGATGTCTTAACGTTAAAATTTCCCATTTTTAATTATAGACTTTCATCAGTGATATGTGTTTACTTTTCAAGGGAGAAAATACCACACTTGCATTCATGTAAGTTTTGCAGGCAAGTCCTTTTCTATCATTACTATTAGTTTATTAACAGTTCTTTTTTTTGTTTTTTTAATTATTTACAAAAGCTCGTTTAATCCTCAAGGGTCCTCTCTCCTTTTTGCCAGCCTTGCTTTGAGTGCCTTGCCTCCTCATGGACAGAAATAGAAAGCAATTTTAACAAAACTTAATTAGAAAAATTAAACTGCCTGTAAGATATAACCACATTATGTACTCCAAAGGTGTATGTAAGTAATTAAGGGTAGTTATCTGCTATTCAAGCAAATCTACTTGCATCAAAGTTGCATTTATTATTTACAATGAAGTGTTTCCTGTCTGACGGCTTGCTCTAGTGAAAAGGAGAAAAACAAAAAACAGCTTAATCATGTTCTAATATGGCATTTTACTTGCTTTCTTAATGTCTCCCGGAAGAGCAAAGATAGTTTTCTTTTTGCATGTACGTGTGTGATTTAGTTATTATATATGCTTGTTGTACCTCCTGAGGATGGAGTAGATTTTTACAAAGCGCTGGCTGGGGTGCTCTGGTACTGGTCCTCGTGCTGGACAAATACTTGAAACCTCTTGGGGGGAAACTGTGCTGTGATTGTCGTTGTTGTTTGCGTTCCAGGGTTGCTTGAACTGCTCTTTCCCTTTCAGAATGAGACAATGGTGCTCTGATTTTGTAATGTTGCCAGCTGAGTAAGCGCATGGCCGTTGTTCCACCAGCATCAGAATTTTCACACTGGGGTCTCTTGAGTGTGCAATTCACGCTCTCCACACTATTTCCAAGTGTGATATATCCTCTGATTACAACTTGGAAAATTAGTGTTCTTGAACCAGGCATTAAAGCAGTTTTATTTTTGGTGCCAAGTGCCACCTGTGGTCACGTGCTTGTCCTTCCCACACCTTCCCTAGCACCTCTCTGTGGGTCTTTCCTTGGCGTGGACCCCATCATGGTTCAGCGTGGTTTGGAGCCTTAAAGGCAGCATGTGCTTGGTCAGTATTAAGGACTACTTTCACTGATTTATTTTTAACTTGCAGTCCCTTCTTGACTTAAACAATCAGGCTGGGAAGAAGCTATTACCTAATTGTAAACTGTGCATGTTTAACCTCTCAGCTACCATAACAAGTATCTATTTGAAACAGAGTAGCTGCAGAGAAGCACTGAACCCTGACCCTCACTCCTGGCCTCTGGTATGTGTATGTACATGCTGAGACTTGTAGAAGAGTTCTCTGCTGCTTAATTTGGAAAGATACAGATTTTTTTTTTCCCAGTCTTATTTCACAGTCGTCAATTTTAATGAAATAAATGCAAGGGACAGAACCACCTGGCTTGAATTCTACATCCACACCTTACTAGCTTTGTGATCTTTGGCAAATTACCTGACTTCCTTATGCGTCTTCTCTACAGCAAGATAATAGTAGTAACATCTCATTAAACTACCTCTTGGGGACTCCCCTGGTGGCGCAGTGGTTAAGAATCTGCCTGCCAGTGGTTAAGAATCCCCTGCCAATGCAGGGGACAGGGGTTCGAGCCCTGGTCCGGGAAGATCCCATATGCCGCGGAGCAACTAAGCCCGTGCGCCACAACTACTGAGCCTGCACTCTAGAGCCTGCAAGCCACCACTATTCAGGCGCTGTGCCACAGAACCACCTGGCTTGAATTCTACATCCACACCTTACTAGCTTTGTGATCTTTGGCAAATTACCTGACTTCCTTATGCGTCTTCTCTACAGCAAGATAATAGTAGTAACATCTCATTAAACTACCTCTTGGGGACTCCCCTGGTGGCGCAGTGGTTAAGAATCTGCCTGCCAGTGGTTAAGAATCCCCTGCCAATGCAGGGGACAGGGGTTCGAGCCCTGGTCCGGGAAGATCCCATATGCCGCGGAGCAACTAAGCCCGTGCGCCACAACTACTGAGCCTGCACTCTAGAGCCTGCAAGCCACAACTACTGAGCCCTTGTGCCACAACTACTGAAACCCGCGTGCCTAGAGCCTGTGCCCTGCAACAAGAGAAGCCACCGCAATGAGAAGCCCGCGCACCGCAGCGAAGAGTAGCCCCCGCTCACCGCAACTAGAGAAAGCCCGCACGCAGCAACGAAGACCCAATGCAGCCAAAAATAAAATAAATAAAATAAATTAATTTATAAACTACCTCATAATAGCCCCCATTTCACTAGCCAGTGAGCCCCATGAAGACAAGGATTCAGCCTGTTTACTTCTGTCTCCCCAGCACCTAGAACAGTGTGGGCCCTGATAAACGGTGTTAAAAGCTCAGCAAGGTAACACATGTGATCCATTTAACACAGTGCCTGGAGCAGAGAAACAGTAACTAGAAAATTTTCTGGGTTTTTAAATGTTATCGGTTACACTTGAAAGATGAAAAATTTATTTAATAAATGTCTTTTGTAGAAGAAATATTGATCTACCACTCAGCCATTCTGTACTGACCTCAGATAATACTCCTTACAATTAAGTAAATTTGGCCTCTCTCCATGAAGTCTGCCAACATAATTTCTGGGCTGGCTTAAGAGTATGAAGGAAAAAATGAAAATTAATTCCTGTTCCCTGAAGTCGTGTGTGTTCGTGTGTGTGTGTGTGTGTGTGTGTGTGTGTGTATGTGTTTAAATCAAATTGAGGTTTAAGATGAATTGTGTCCTTTCAATTCTCCCAGCAAGGAATGTTCAAAGCTTTCTTTCCTGCAGTTTGTTCTGAGAGAAAGAAGCAACGTTTCTAAACTGAATTTGCTTGTTTGTACCCTCTGATGTAAAACATTTCAGTCAACTGTCCTAGGTAATAGTTTAAAACAGGAATATATTACTTTTTTCCACTTCACTTTCTGTATGGGTGTTTGCAGGGTTTTTTATGAGTGCTGGAGAATTTGACAGCAAAGGGATCTCAGAAACGATCTCATCTTCTTCATCACTGCACCTTACAGATGCGGAAAGTAATAAAAAGAGAAGTTAAGTGGTCCTAGATAGTTGGTGGCAAAGGTAACATGTGAAACAGATTTCCTGACCTTTGACTGATTTTTCCTTTCCTCCCTTACTTAAAACAGAACAAAAAAATAGCAACCCAAATCTAACCATATAAAAAGATGCTTCAGTGGTTCTGTTTTTTCTCATTCAAGTCTTTGCAGAAATTGCTAAATGTTTATAAACTATTGAAAAAATTCTGTATGTAACTTACTCTGATGAAATGAAATTCATAAATTAGTTTATTCTATAATAGCATGTTAACAGAGTTTTTTGGCTTTCTTAAACTTATTGTAGAACTTGCGAAAATCAGTCTTCATTTTGTTAAGGATACATTTTAGGATGTATTTATTGTTAATAGAGTACTTCCCATGTAAAACTTTTCTCATATAGCTAGAATAAGTCAATTAACATAATGAATTTTTTTTTAATATTTGAATGATTGTCTTATTATAAAGAAGGGTCAGATAGCATTTTCAGTTGTTAACAATTTTCCTCTAGTATCAGACTTTCTGTGTTTTATAATGTTCTCATCCATTTCTTACTCACTTTTACTCCTGTCAGGAGGTTAAAATGACATAAGTATCAGCTGTAGTGAAATATATTCCCGTTTTACCTCCAGCCACGAATTCTGGAAAGATTAGTGGAATCATGCGTCCTGCCGTCTGAGGCTCCTTAGCTCACAGTGATTTGCGTGGTCGTTTTAGTGTCTAATCATGTCACTCTGCACCTCCCCCTTATCTTGTACAGTTGTTAAGAAGTCACCACATTCTTGAGGCAACAGCACTAATACACACAGCTGTCATGAATTTTAGAAAAAAAGGTTTTTAGGAAATAATCATGTATTCATTAAGTTTGAAATGTGGAGAACGTCTCATTGTATTTAAACGCATTTCACATTTTCCTGGGCACTTAAACTTTGCAGCTCTGTGCCCGGTAGAGACGGGCGAGGATGGACCCTTCACGGGCAGGGGCCCAGCCTGTGCTCTGTGTCGGCGTCCAGGACGGGGGCGCCCTGCGGGGGCGGGTCAGGGAGGCGGTGGGGGGAGGCCTCCCTCTCGCACCTGGACTCAGTGCTTAATGATGAGTCTGTCCCATCAGTAATCGTAGTGCAGGAGGCAGACCTTCTCCTTTCCCACTTAATGACGCTTTTGGACATTATGTGTCGGTCAGAGAGGTGAGTAGCATACTCAGATTTCCATTTTATTATGTACGCAAGATACACATAATTGAAATACCAAAACATGCGTATTTAGTATAAAGACGCTGGTTGCTGGTAATATGAAGGAGAACCCTCGTCTGGGTTTAGAGCCGAAGCGTTCACTGTGTGTGTAACTGTTGGTAATGACCTCCAGCAGCTCCCTAAGAGGCTCTTATGTACCGTGCAGTTTTTCAGGGTTTAGGTTTAGTTTCCTGGGATTCCTAATCATCCCGCTTCTCTGCCTCCTTGGCTCTCAGGCCGGCCGTGCATTGGGTCTGTGTGGCAGTTAAGGTGTGACGCCGGGGCTAATCTCTGTAAAATGCAAGCATTTGTTCTTCTTTTTCCCTCTCATCAATCTTTTACACTCACATCAAACCCCTAATGTATCAGCAGGTTTCCCAGAGCTACTGGTTAAAATTACCTTTGCTTTTGGTAAACTCTGAACCTTCAAGCCTCAGTGTTTTCAGTCGCCCCCTGTGGATTCCATGAAGCCTCTCTCTGTACATCCGTCACTGCCAGTCACTGGCTTCACGTCCTGCACCCGGGAGCCTGTACAGAGCCGTTTATTATTCCAGCTTTACGCCTCCCCCCTCGAACGGAGCGCGTTCAGTATGCCCACAGTTGGTGTCGCTTGTGAAAACTACAAGTGGAAGGGGCCACAGCGCCCAAAGCTGCAGAGCTTGTGTTTATTTGACTCAATACAAATTCTTTAAACCTAGCCATTTCTAAAAGTTTCTTGGCTTTTCTCCCCCTGAGAGAAATTGCCAAACTTACTTGTTTGTCTTCAAAGGAAATGCTGCAATTAAATCATTTATTTCTTAAAGTTTGCCTCAAATATCACGTCCAAATACTTCATACTTTAAATTTCTTTTATCCTCCTGTTTGCATACTCCTCTTTTCACTTCTTCACTTCTGTAAATTTTACCTCCCTTTCATCCATTCTGACTAGGACCATCCATTACTAGGAAAAATGGATTCCAGTATAGATAGGATTTCTTGTGAATAGATGGTTCATGATGTTTTCAGCTTTTAGCCCAGCATAGTTTCCACACATAACCGTCAGGTTATAACTTCATTCTTTTGGAAGAAGAGGATGATGCTTTTGAGGGTGATGCTTTGACTGTTGATGTGCCTCTTCTCGTTGCCTCTGACTAAACACCGCTGTTCAGCATTCGGAGTTCCACTCTCATTAGCTTTACTGTAAACTCCTAGGGAGTACTTAATATTAGTGGAAGAAGGGGAGTGTGCTTTTCTCTGTGAGCAGCAGTATAGTGTTGGTAGCTGTTGCCTCAAGCAAGTAAAATTTCTAAATATTGTTCTCAAACTTTGATTTTCTATTTGGCAAAAAGCCTTAGGCAAATAATGGTGAAATAATAGTCATCTAAGTTTGAGACTTAACATATTCACTTCCAAAGTCACTTCAGTGTTTTTTACCCTTCAAAATATAATGTATATGTCTTACTTATTTTAAGATATTTAATAAATTTTAAATTAAATGTAGTATATTAGCATTCATTATATCATATTCACATTTTCTAAAATGGTCATTAAAAACCAAAAAATATACTCACACATCAAAACAAGCAAACCCCCAAATTATCCAGAGTTTCTTGTCTCTATAAAGTTCTCAGTAGTAATAGTCTCAGACATTTTTTTCAGAAATGTCAGTGACCTTTCACATATGTTATTATATAACCCTTTGATGTACAAAAGTCTGTTTTATTCTTTCTAAAGTGGGAGTAAGTAAGGTACTGAAGGTTAATGATTCTATCATGTGTAATTTTAAGAGTCACAACGATGTTCTAAGGGATGAAGCTGTAAAAGTTAATAAGTATGATTTATTTATATGTACTCAGTCGTTATGTATTGCTATTTATTTTAAAATTATTATATCCTCATGTTTAATTATTTGGGATATACAAGCCATGTTTAAAAAAATCAAGCAATGAAACCAATGTGAGTCACTTAGTAGATTTTCATGTTAGAATTCCTTTCTTCTTCTTTAGTTATGCTCCCCAGATTCTCCCTGAATTGATCAAAAGGAAATAAAGTGTAACCCACCACACCCTTTTTAAAGTGGGATAGTTGTAAACGTGTTGTTCAAGGATCAGGGAGGAAAGAGGAAATTTAAAAGTTTTGAGTATTCCCCAGAACAGTTTTCTGATCCTACTGAATTATTTTGATGACATTTTAAATCTGGAATTTTGGATGTAATTTCTTAGCACAGCGGCATCTTCATTTTTATCCTTCTCTTGTTTTATTTGGTTTCTTTCTGCAGTGGGTACACCTTATTACATGTCTCCAGAGAGAATACATGAAAATGGGTACAACTTCAAATCTGACATCTGGTCCCTTGGCTGTCTACTGTATGAGGTAGGTAATGGTGATAAATTCCATATATTGAAGTGATTTTACCTCCTGGAATATATTTCCCCCATCCTAATAGTATATAGTTATTTTTTTTCTGGGTGATGTTTAAGAATTAGCTTTTTAATTATGAGGAAGTTAATTCATTGACTTAGCAACTGTTTTTATAATGAAATTTAGTAACTATACATTTCTACACATTTACTTCCTCTAATATAATTTTAAATTGTTTCCTTTTGATGGGAGTTTTATTTCTTAAATATTTTTGTTACTATAATGTTGCTGTATAATCTTATTTATAAAAATATACATTTGAACATCTATTTTAAAAAAAAACTGTTGCCCATGCATAACAGGATAGATAGAATGGATGTAAAATATGAAAGCATAGTAAATAGCTTTGTCACATTTTTTTTTCACTTTTGTGGAGATTAATTCAGCTTTAAGGATAGTTTGTAAACAGATAATTCTTCTAGGTTATCACTTAGTTTCCGTGAGTAACGGTTTGTATTGGTAAAGCTCAGTGAAATAGTCTCTCTCACCTGTTCTACTGGTGATAATTTATCAAAGGAAGATGGAATCATGTAGATAGATCCTCTAGCAAGTATTGCATTGCGACAGTTTGAGTGAAGAGAAGAAAGCATGCTATGAGCACGTTTTATATTCATGTTATATAGTAATGGTATCAGAGAACACTCGAGCTAGGGACTTCTGTAATTTACTTCTTTAATTGAATGGTAATTTTCCTAGGAATGTAGGCTTTCAGTCAAAGCTGTTAACTAAAAGCTAACCTACATCTCGGTAACTCTTTTAATAAAATAAAATGAAGGAAAATAATACATTGAATCATTTTCATATTTTAAGGTATACAGAGGAAATCTGAACTGGATAGATAGAAACCAGTGTATTTCTTACTCTTTATTTTATGTCTCTTGTCTTCCTGACTTAAATGAAATATATGATGAGATCATCTATTTTAATTGTTCCACCTTTACTTGGAAGTAGAGCAGCAGAAGGTTTTTTAAAATGTCTCTATAATCTTTAATTATTATTTTACAGATTGCAGGTTCAAATTTCCTTAATTTAAGGAACCTGAGATTGTTTATTTTGTTCTTCCTACTAAATAAACTAATGACCACTTAAAAAGAAAGATTTTTAAAACGTTCTTAAAGAACATCCTTAGGATAATTTTTATGAAGAAAAGTTATGAATTAATTAGTGATAGGACAAAATACATGTTTGTATTCACATGAGATTAAAAGATTTATGCTTACTATATTATATTCTGTTAATGGGTTGGAACAGTGTTGCACTGATTTGATTATATTAAGTTATTGTAAAGTTTAAAAGGCACTTTGTACATTTTAAAATATTTTATACCTGTTTAGGTGACCTTAGATTCCTTCAGGCCATAGCCTAAAAATATTATCAAAGCAACGTTTTCCCTTTATACACCTAAAAGTAAACAGCAAATTGGTTTCCATTAAAGAGATTAAATTTAGCAATGAAAAAGAAAAAGTTCAGTTGAGGTAATAAGCATTTTTGGGGAAGTTTGCTGATTCTTGTAGGACCAGCATACTCCCATGTCAAAACTGAAATAATTCTTCACATTCTGGATTTGCCTTTGCGAGGCAGTGTCCCATTTTTATGTATACTTGAACACCAAAATAAAAATTATTTCTTTGGACACTCCTCCACTCATGCGTGTTATGTGTTGTGGATGGTTTTGAGTTACAGTATTTAACATGGTAACATTAGTTTTCAGCTCAGCACATTTTCTCAATTGCTGAGAAAATGTGATTGGGAAGAACTAGAATCTTTCTAAGGATTTAATTTACCTTGATGCTGTATCTCCTTCTGGTTTTGTATTAATAGCATGTCAATAAAAATGCCCAGTAGTTTAGCTTTAAAAAATTGGCCATAGTGTCACATCGATATTCTATATTGTATCCCACTAAGAATTTACCATTCACAACGAAGGAGTGGGAAGCCTTTTTTGAAAACGTATTTTAAACTCAGAAAATTAGACTTTCAAATATTCCTGAAACCTCCAAAAAAAAAAAAAACTAGCAGTACAGTTTTAATTGATATGCAACAAAGTAGACTTTACTAATTAAAATCAAGATGCTGTGCTTTTGCTACACGGACCTTTACATGGAAAAGTAGGTTTTACACATTTCCTTTATTGTTCAGTGCAGCAATTGCATCCTTCCAGGGTTGTAGGTTGGTGGCTTACAGTTCAAAAAAAAAAAGAGAGCTGCCACCAGCCCCAAAGACAGACAGTGGGCTTTCGTCCCTCCGACACCCCCAGAATACTAATCAGGGAAGTCGGACCCTGGAGGTCAGGGAGCAAGTCAATCATTCTAGCGATCGTCTCAGTGTGGAGGATCAAATTAGCCTGAAAAATTCAGCTGCTGGGAGGAGAGGGCGAGCAGCTGTCAGGGGCAGCATCGAGATGCACTAATGAACCAGATGAATAGTGCAAAAGCTTGAAAATAAAAACAGGACAGTTGACATTTTTCATCTGTCAAAGCAGGAGATGCATGAAAATATACTATTCCTGTTTAACTCCTTAGGGGACATTCAGATTTTTTTTTTTTTTTTTTTTAACACTGCAGTATTGAGACAAAAGTACTGTAATGAACTCCTGGCACATGATAATGAATATACGGGCGTTTACTTAGGGTTTTTGCAAACACGGAGAGGCAATAGTTTACACACACAGTCTGTTTTTCAAGGGGGGCATTTTAAAGATTGTGTTTTATCATAAAGTGTCCTCGCATTTCAACAGAACATGTAATTATTGTTGTAGCCCCTCTTCTAGAAATTTCCTCTCAAATGGAGTGGAAATTGATGTTTAGGGACATGCACACCTTGTTTGGGGGTTTCTTCTCTTCGTGGGGAGCACCTGTTCCAAAGGTGGTTTTGCAGGAGATCTAGGAAAGGGCTGCCGGGCGGCTCTGCGCTCTGCTTCCCCCCCAGCCCTGCGGTCCAGGCCGGGAAGGAGTTAAGCTCTGCCTACAGCGGCCCAGACTGATGAGAGCCGTTCGCAGCTCATGTGTCCCCGCCGACGCCCACCCCACCAAGGAGCACTGCTCGGCCCAGCGTGTTGGACGCACGCCCGGCCTGTCTGGGGAATGTACACATTGTCCTTCCAAAATCAAACTTATTAGCACATGTAGAAAAGGGTGACTGACTTGGGGGCAGCGTCGTACTCCGTGTTGTAGTCTCGCGCCCGCAGTTCAAAGATTCAGGAGGCGAACATTTTCAATTGAATTTTTAGTTTGTAACCCTGCTAACCGCAGTCCTTGCTCGCACCTGAAATCAGGTCAAGTTAGTACCTGGTCTTAAAGTTAAATTCAATAATGTCTTTTTTAAAGGCATTCATTCCCTGAGTCGTTTTTTTTCCTGCATAAAAATCTCATTTGGATGCCTTGAAGTAGCGGCTATGACTCCTAGGGCTTTTGAGCACATTTCGTGTTTTCGAGACATCATCAAAAAAGAAAAGCAGTTCTAATTCATTGTGAACTAGTTGAGGATCAGTTATAACATTCAGACTGAGAAGACATTTTTTATCTCAAAATAACCTTTTCCTACAGAAACTGTCATGTGAAATAAAATGCTATGTGTTCTGTTCCCCCAAGCATTGCTAGATTATAATTCAGTTTTAACTTCAGTTTCATTTTTGTTGTATTGTGACCATTACATGGTTGATATATATATATATATATACCATTGATGTCTGTCTAGTCATGAGATATACTAGTTGTTCCTATAGCGTTGTATTTACAAAGAGTCTCAAGTTATTTTGTTTTTCTTCTAATACTGTTTTATACTGCGTATGTGTGCGTGTGTATGTGTTTAAATAATTATATGCTAACCATTTCTCCCTTTTAGGGAAGTTTAAATGTTGAAAATAATAACCAAAAATTGAAGTAAGACTTTTTAGGACTTACTCAATAATTATCTGAAAACGATAGTCATGAAACACAAAAAATGCCTAGAGAACTTTATTTAAAGTATTTGTAATTACCGCCCCCCCACACACAGTGTAATATACTTGATGAAATCTCCCTTAAAGTTACCATGTAACTATATCAGTTTCATTGGGAGCATTTTACAGATGGCTGCGTTACAGAGTCCTTTCTATGGCGACAAAATGAACTTGTACTCGCTGTGTAAGAAGATAGAGCAGTGTGACTACCCGCCTCTTCCTTCAGATCACTATTCAGAGGAGGTACGTCATTTTTCAGCCACGTGCTCACGTTGTTCATTTTGCTGACGTTTGCATTTTATTACAGAATCTTCTTTTATCCATCGATACAAATGACAGGTACAAGTGGCAGAAAGAGCACCTTCATTCCGCTTTCCTTCGCTCGGAGGCTTGGCTGTTAGAGAGTTGACCACAGTTAGCTCATCACGTGGAGAGGAACGCGGCACAGCACGTGGTGTGACCTTGGCCACTTCCTACGTGGGGTGGGAACAGTGGCTGACTACAGCCTCCCGAACACGGCAGAGGGCAGAATTAATGCCGAAGCCAGGCCCTGGGCGACCAGCGTGTCCAGTGGCCCCTCCTCACAGGGTCCCTGCTCATGCCCATGGTCTCAGAGCAGCACACAGTTGTAACTTCCTCTTCTGGCACCACTTCCTTCCCTCCCTCCGGCCCATGTTTTCCCAGAATGGACGCAAACATCTCTCAGCTGCATGCTTCTCAGCCTTATTCTTTCAGCTTTACCCTCCCTCCTTTTACTTTTCCAAGATCTGTCCCATCACCACCTCACTGCTGCCGTCAGATTCCTGTAGGAAATGTTTGTGGTTATCACTGTAGATGTGGTAAAAAGTACATTGGGTAGAATTGAAAATCTTAGAAGACTTTACCTTGTTAAGATCTGAGCTGGATCCTTGCTTGCTTTGGGAACCCATTGAAATGAGTTGTTTGGGCTCCACCCAACATCCAGTTTTTCATTGAACAAAACAGCTCCCATTTTTGCCTAATACATCATGATTTTATCTATATTTAAGGAGGAGATGTGCAGAATAGCAGTGTCTCAGGTTAACTAAGTGTGTTCGCGTAACTCTTTTTGGAACGCTCACTGGGGACCCACCCAGGGAAACCACTGTTTTAGGACATCTCACCTGCTCATGAGCAGCAGATGTTTTGCCCAAGGACACTGGAAAGGGGCAAAGGAAAAATATGAAACAATTATAATGTTCACCTTTTAGGTGGTCTTATCACTCTTTCTATGTGAAATGAATGCAGTCGGTTCCAATTTTATATAAGGAAGAGTGAGCCCATGTAACTTGAATAATAAATATCTCTAAAGAATTTTTACCATATGTGAGGCATTTGTGGTCCTAGGGTGTTGGAAGTACCTTTTTTTTTCTTTCTAATAGTTTTGATACTGATAATCAATGACGCTTGGTTTTTTTGTTTCACAGCATTGGTATTCAGGTAATTAGAACAAACTCTTACAAGGCAGTGGTGGTAATTTAGAAGTATTATCTTTATTTGATGTTAATGCTATTATGTTAGCCATTTTTAATTACTGTTTTGGGTATAGAATATAAATACGGCACTTCACAAAGCCAACTTCAGAACTCTGGGCCTGGAAATACAGTGGGGTGTGAATAGTCATGCAAAACGATAGCCAGAGTGTCAGGGGCTGTCCTTTGTTGTGTCATTCATGCTGTCTTCTTTTCTCCGTGAAGCGCATGAATATTTCACATATCTGCATCCTCATCCCCTATTCTTCTTGACTAATTTTCAGACTGTCTGAATTTGCATTTCACATGGTAGCTGATTAGGAGATGCCCAGTGCAGCAGTGAAGCCTCAGCAGGCGGTTGCCATGGTGACCTTCAGCAGGATTTTAATGATGATACCACTAGTGGTTCGTTGAAGTCGGCCTGCCTGCAGGGCTACTTCACTGCAGCTAAGTGTGAAGTTGGATTTGCGGATTCTCAGCCAAGGGGCAAATATCAAAGTCTGGCCCAGATAGAAGAAGGTCTTATGGTTGGGAAAGGAAAATAGATTACACTTTTTTACTTCACTCTATATAGTTACCAGTTTTGGAGAGAGAGGTAAAGCAAAACATGTTATATGATGTACTTTCCAAAAAAGTACAGTCTCTCCGATTGGTAAAATTTGCTGTTGCACGATGATAAAACTGAAAGCTGTAATGCGTAGGTAAACAGGGAAACTAATTCTTACTGAAGAAATGAGATACAAAAAATACAGACTAATGATCTTACTTTAATCTGTTCAGTTATGTAGAAAAGTTCTCAGAATAAGAGCTTTGAAATGCAGATGTGCTAATAACTATTTTCTCTCCTTAAGTAGGAACTCAATTTGTTTGGAAAATAATTTTACAGAATTTATGGTAGCAAAACACCTGAACAGACTTCATGCTGCCATACTTTAACGGTATCTTAATATTCCTGTATATAGTAGGCTTTTTAGACGTTTTAAAAGTCCAAATTGCCATTTAGCTTTTTTAGTGTGGCAAAATTTAGGAAACAGTGAAAAGTGAAGTATAAAGTTTTTCAGCAGTGAACTTTTAGTTAAAAGACCAATCCATTAGGGGTCAATTTTATAGCTCAAATGCTAACAGGCTCTATATCTTGGAAAACGAAACATTTTAAGCAAATTAATTTCCCACCAAATATCTATTTGAAAGCTTACCGAGTTGATTTAGCTACTGCTAAATTTTTAAGGCTCCTGCCCAGAGAGGACACACAGGGAGCATTTCATGAGAATAAAAGGCATGCCTGCCAACCAGCCTCGATTGATCAGAATCCTGAGGAGCTCTGCAAGGTTTATTTCCAGATACAGTCATTCCATTTAGAACAGCTCAGAGTTTAAGAGCTTAGGATTTTTAAATTTCTTATAATCTAAGACATAGATACACTTAAGCATTAAAAACCAAAGCTGAGAAATAGTATCCTTTGGAAGAATAAACCTGTCTGTCAGATATTTCCTTTTGAATTATGTTGTTATTGTGTACAGTTTAGGATTCCAAACTGAATTATCTCAGCCGCACATGAATGATATTAGAAACGTATATATATTTGTAGCTGACTAAAGTATCTTTTTTTTATGACTTTTGGTGTTCCTTTTCTACTAGTGATCCCATCCATGTAGCAGTAGGGAATTACTGTACTTAACAATAAAAATATTGGGTCAAAAAAAAAAGGTAGATATTTTCCCTGAGATACCTTTTAGTTTTAATTAAATTTGGTATTGTTGGCGATTAAGAAATTAACATCAGTGAAGCAGACATTTATTGAACATTTACTATGTCCAAGGAGTTGTAATTCCCACGGCCCCTCGTAGTCTGGTCTGGGCTGAGCTCTCCTGGCGTTCTGATCGCAGTGTACTCTCTTCTTTCCTGAACTCTGCCCATGCAGGTTCTACTAGAAGGCCCGTGGATTTCCATCTTTCTGTGGGTGCTGTTTCCTTGAGTTGAAACGCTCCTTGCCCTGTTCTTTATCAGGCAAACTCATTGTCTTTAGAACAAACCATGGCCGTCATCTCCTGCATAAAGTTATCCTGCTCCCCTTTTTCCACCCCTCAAACCCTCCTCCCTTGGCAGCCACACTGCATTGTAATTGTTTCTTTTTTCATTGAGGTAGAGTTGATTTGCAGAATTACGTAAGTTTCAGGTGTACAACATAGTGATCCACAATTTTTAAAGGTTATACTCCATGTATAAGTATTATGAAATATTGGCTGTATTCCCTGTGCTGTACAATATATCCTTGTAGCTTATTTTATGCATAGTGGTTTGTGCTTCTTAGTCCCCTCTTGTTCCTCCCCCTTCCCCACTGGTAACCACTCGTTTGTTCTCTGTATCTGTGAGTTTGTTTCTTTTTTGTTATAGCCACGTTTGTTTTCTTTTTTAGATTCCACCTATAAGTTATGATGTACGGTATTTGTCTTTCTCTGTCTGACTTACTTCACTTAGCATAATACCCTCTAGGTCCACCCGTCTTGTTGCAAATGGCAAAATTTCTTTCTTTGTTCTGGCTGAGTCGTATTCCATTGTGTATATGTACCACGTCTTCTTTGCACATGTGGCTCCCCACTCCAGACTGTCTGGCTCCTGTAACTGCTTTTTATCTGTGTGTCTCTAGGGCCTGGCACACTTAAAAAGGTTCAGTGATTGATTGATTGATTGATCAATTGAGCAAATGAGAGAGTGAGATTAAAGGAATAAATGAAAAGAATGAATGAACCAGTTAATGTCAATTGAATGAGTGAATGTTCTTACAGAACTCTCTATGCAGTGAGGAAGAAAATTACTCAAAAGACAGGTCAGAGGTATGATGTTTCCTTTTATTGATATTACCTGCTATATGATTTTTTTCATTCTTATAAGCAAGCAGCATCATATCTGGAATGTCCAATGTCCATTACTAGGAAATAAGGCAAATAGATTTTTTTCCCTTCAGTTTCTATATTTAATTTCTTTGGGAGACACTGGAGTAATCATCAGAATTGTGCATTTTCACTATTGTTCACTAATTTATCTCAGGAGAACCTAAATTTTAAAACATAGTGAATAGTTTATTGAAAATCATTTATATAGAAAGTGTAAAGTGTGGTTCTCTACTGAGTTAGTTCTTTTTTTTTTTTTTTTTTTTTTCGGTATGCGGGCCTCCCTCTGCTGTGGCCTCTCCCGTTGCGGAGCACAGGCTCCGGGCGTGCAGGCTCG
>NC_041217.1:3748969-3782423 GCF_002837175.3 Physeter macrocephalus | reverse complement strand
TATAATATTTGTCTTTCTCTGTCTCACTTCACTTAGTATGATAATCTCCAGGTCCATCCATGTTAGTGCAAATGGGATTATTTCATTCTTTTTTATGGCTGAGTAATATTCCATATTGTATATGCGTACCACTCCTTCTTTATCCATTCATCTGTCGATGGACATTTAGGTTGCTTCCATGTCTTGGCTGTTGTAAATAGTGCTGCTGTGAACGTTGGGGTGCATGTAGCTTTTTGAATTAGACTTTTTGTCTCTTCTGGATATATGCCCAGGAGTGGGATTGCTGGATCATATGATAGTTCTATTTTTGGTTTTTTAAGGAACCTCCATATTGTTCTCCATAGTGGCTGCACCAATGTACATTCCCACCAACAATGTAGGAGGGTTCCCTTTTCTCCACACCCTCTCCAGCATTTGTTATCTATGGACTTTTTGATGATGCCATTCTGACCAGTATGAGGTGATACCTCATTGTGACATTTTCATTATTCTTGAGACTTATTGATTTTTCCAGAGTATTTAAAATATAAGGATTAAAAAGCTTGATCCTTTCTATGCTTGATTATATATGAATAGCAAAATAATAATGATGAATTTTTAGTTGGACTAAACTGATTTCAGACATTTATAGGTTATTGTACAGTAACTATATTTACATGGCTTTAAATAAAATTGGAACACCTAAATTTTTTCAACTTCTGAAATCACCATTTTCTTTCACCCACATAAGAAGTTTCTTGTTAAAGAAGGAAGGTCTGCGGCATTATTCCCATTTTACACGTGAGCAGACAGAGACCCAGAAGTAACAGCGAATACTAGACTCCAGGGCACCCCTCACGACATCCACTGCTTGTGCTGCAAGAGCAAAGGAAGCAGCCTGAAGGAGAGTCTCAGGTTTTATGTGAGTTCTACCCCAGGCTCGTGCATGTGGGATCCTCCCAGACCGGGGCGCGAACCCGGTTCCCCTGCATCGGCAGGCAGACGCGCAACCACGGCGCCACCAGGGAAGCCCCTGAGTTAGTTCTTTTTAACAGATATCTGAAAATCTGAGCACTAACACAATGCAAAATGTAGATTTGTGTCTTTAATTTTTTTTTAATTAAAAAATCCTAGCATAAATAGAGAATACACAGGAAAGGTTGAAGAGAATTTTGCCTCAGCAGATTGGAAGGAAGTTCTGAAAAGTTGAGTAAAGAGTTTGTAGATGAAAGTGAAAAATGGAAATGAGTAGAGAGAAGAAGAGTGTTCTCAGTTCGAGAAAACAGAGTAGGGAGAAATTAAATTGAAGATTTGAAAACCATACTCTGAGTGAAAAAGAAACAAGTGCCTAATAAAGTGGACAGTGTTATGATAGCAGTGCTTGTGGATCTGAACTATTATGGCAAATGCTTATCTGTTTAGTAGTAATTTTAAATTTATTATAAGTGACAAAGACTATTTTAGGACACAGTACTTGTGGTTACCTTGTAATTATATTTTTGAAAACTTGATAATTTAGTAGCTCTTAGTACTTCTTTTATAGGTGAAGAAACCAAAATATAATATTGGAATTAAAATTATTAAACCATTAATCAGTTTTCACATTATTTAATGCCTCTCTTGTACATTAAATTTCTGTTTGTTTTGTGGCTTTATACCTCCAGCCCACAGATAGAAAAATATCCGTTACTATTAAAACTCAGTTAATGGAACTACTTCTCGAATATGCAATTATCCTATAAAGTGTCAGCCTAAAAGGTCACGTCCAAAGAACTAATGGAGAATGGATGTAATCTCATAAACGTTCACCTCCGAAATGATAATCTTTTTCTTTAATGTTATTAAATAACAATTTTTTTTTACTTTATTACTTCCATTATGATTTCTTCCTTTCTTAGACAATGCCACAATTCCCCCTCTTCCTTTTTTATTTTTTTTAAGTTAGAGAAATGGAAGGCAGGAGGGAGGGTTTTTCCCAGGAATAGTTCAGTGGTGCACCCTGGCAGAGGCTTCCCTTCCACTTCACTCAAATGCCTAAGAATTTCCAGCATCATTTTCATTATTCTTTTTTTTTTAATGGAAGTGTAGTTGATTTACAACATTGTGTTTCAGGTGTACAGCAAAGTGATTCAGTTATATACATATATATTTTTCACATTATTTTCCATTATAGGTTATTACAAGATACTGAATATAGTTCCCTGTGCTGTACAGTGGGTCCTTGTTGTTTACCTATTTTATGTATAACAGTTTGTATCTGTTAATCCTAAACTCCTAGTTTACCCCTCCTTCCCTTCCTCCCTCTCCCTTTTGGTGACCATACGTTTGTTTTCTCTGTCTGTGATTCCGTTTCTGTTTTGTATATAGATTCATTTGTATGATTTTTTAGATTCCACATAGAAGTGATGTATAATATTTGTCTTTCTCTGTCTCACTTCACTTAGTATGATAATCTCCAGGTCCATCCATGTTAGTGCAAATGGGATTATTTCATTCTTTTTTATGGCTGAGTAATATTCCATATTGTATATGCGTACCACTCCTTCTTTATCCATTCATCTGTCGATGGACATTTAGGTTGCTTCCATGTCTTGGCTGTTGTAAATAGTGCTGCTGTGAACGTTGGGGTGCATGTAGCTTTTTGAATTAGACTTTTTGTCTCTTCTGGATATATGCCCAGGAGTGGGATTGCTGGATCATATGATAGTTCTATTTTTGGTTTTTTAAGGAACCTCCATATTGTTCTCCATAGTGGCTGCACCAATGTACATTCCCACCAACAATGTAGGAGGGTTCCCTTTTCTCCACACCCTCTCCAGCATTTGTTATCTATGGACTTTTTGATGATGCCATTCTGACCAGTATGAGGTGATAACCTCATTGTGACATTTTCATTATTCTTGAGACTTATTGATTTTTCCAGAGTATTTAAAATATAAGGATTAAAAAGCTTGATCCTTTCTATGCTTGATTATATATGAATAGCAAAATAATAATGATGAATTTTTAGTTGGACTAAACTGATTTCAGACATTTATAGGTTATTGTACAGTAACTATATTTACATGGCTTTAAATAAAATTGGAACACCTAAATTTTTTCAACTTCTGAAATCACCATTTTCTTTCACCCACATAAGAAGTTTCTTGTTAAAGAAGGAAGGTCTGCGGCATTATTCCCATTTTACACGTGAGCAGACAGAGACCCAGAAGTAACAGCGAATACTAGACTCCAGGGCACCCCTCACGACATCCACTGCTTGTGCTGCAAGAGCAAAGGAAGCAGCCTGAAGGAGAGTCTCAGGTTTTATGTGAGTTCTACCCCAGGCTCGTGGGCTCTTCAGTGCTCTCTTTTCTGTCCCCCACCCTCACCCACCAGGTCACCTGGGCACCCCTTCCCGGGGGCACTGTGTCCCGGGCAGAGAGGCAGGGTCACAGCTCCCTCAGAGCGCTCCTCTGCCTGGCCTGGCCGCAGCTTGTGGGCCACGCCACACTGAAGGGAAAGAATAAGGAACTTTCGCAGAAGAGTAGGAATGATTTTTACATATTAGAATATGTAAAAACTACTACATGTGTTTCAAATAAGGTATCAGAAGTGTCGATCCATGACATGCTAAAGAAAAAATGTTATGGTTTGTTGTAATTTTATTAATGCTTTATTTCCCAAATGTTTATCCTTAAGGAAAGGAAAGGAAAGTACTAAGTGGAAGCCTTAAAAATTATAACTGGCTTTTTAACCTAATATTTACAGGTGATTTCTGTTTATATTTAAATT
Source organism: Physeter macrocephalus (assembly GCF_002837175.3). NCBI lineage: Eukaryota > Metazoa > Chordata > Mammalia > Artiodactyla > Physeteridae > Physeter > Physeter macrocephalus. The sequence continues at coordinate 3,778,670 of NC_041217.1, read as the reverse complement.
CAGAATATGCTTGAAGTTTTTTAAGAAAGTTGAGTCAGTAACAAAAAACATGACCTTTGTTTTAGCTCTTAAAAGAGCTACTTTATGTAAATAAGAAAAAAAGATGAAAGTGCCAGGTACAGATTATTTTTGCATATTTTGAAGTTAAACTATTGTTTATAAAACTTTTTATTCTTTTGACCAGTCTAAATAGTTCTGTTTTACAGTTGCCACCTTCACAAATTTTAATACAACTATATAAATTTCCTGGAGTTCTTACTGGAAATTAACCATTGTTATTTAAATTGGTGCTAGAAGATTATTCCTAATACACTGTCCCAAGAATATTTAAATGAGGGACATTATATTATATGGCACAAATAATGTTTGGAAGTATATCTGTTTTCACAAATATTTCTCTAGTTCTTATAGTTATGTAATCCAATGCTAAGTGAGATGAGAGTATTTTACCTTAAAATATAGAATGAGATATCTAATAATATTAAATGTAATCTGTAACTGTGCCATTATTTGTTAAAATTAACTTAACATTGAGTGTTATCTCAAACACTATTAATAACATTTGATTTTCCTTCCTAAAAATGGTTTCAGTAAGTTTGAAACTCTCATCATTTGTAATATCAATTGACCACCTTACTTAAAGTTGCCATATAAGATTAGATCTTTAAGCTTTAAATGCTTCATTTTTGTTTAAAAAATATATTTAAGTAGGCCGTTTATTCACGTATGCTTCTGAAGTGACACTGGGGACTCGCTCCTTGAAGATGAATCCAAAGCGGTGCCCTATATTTTACGCATCCTCTGGGATCCCGTTGAAACCATGTAACTTTCTAAAGACGTTTCAGAGTTTTCAGAAGACACTGAATGATTTTCTCTGGAATGGAGCCATAACATTACCTTGTAACGTATCTGTGTAGGAGCGCTTTCTTTTCCCTTCCCTCCCAGCCAAGTCAGTCACTAGTGACGCTTTGGCATATGCGTTGGATCTGCCTCCTCATTTTGTATAAACATCTAAAGCTTCGAAACATAGTGCGCGTTAATGTATTAGACCCACTTTGGGGGTGCTAAAATGTGTCCTTGTGTAGATGGAAACTGGGTGTGTCTGGGAGACTGATATACCGTAATTCGTCTCAGAGGGATTAGGATGGGGTGGAAGAGAAACAGTACCAAGAGCAGGGTCTTTGTTACTCTATCGAGAGTTGTGTCCGTGACCTTGCGCCACGATGCACAGAGAGCCCTGTTTTCATCACCTGTACGCAACTGAACTTGATGCTTAAGTGGGTTATCGCCCGGACAACAGTGACTGTTAACACTCTCTTAATATTTTTGGTACCAACCTATATGCTTTGATATTTCTTTAGACATATATAGATCAGAATATATTTGCATTTTCTCTGCTTCATTCATTAATTTCCGTGTGGCTTATGATTTCATAATCCTTTAGAAATGTTGGAGAGAATTCATTTTATTTTTATGTTATATGCTTTTCCTCCCTTAAATGTTTGTGCTTTTTATTTTTTTAAATTAATTAATTAATTAATTTTTGGCTGCATTGGGTCTTTGTTGCTGCGCACAGGCTTTCTCTAATTGTGGCGAGTGGGGGCTACTCTTCGTTGCGGTGTGCGGGCTTCTCATTGCAGTGGCTTCTCTTGTCGTGGAGCACGGGCTCTAGGCACGCAGGCTTCAGTAGTTGTGGCATATGGGCTCAATAGTTGTGGCTCGCGGGCTCTAGAGCGCAGGCTCGCTAGTTGTGGCGTACGGGCTTAGTTGCTCCGCGACATGTGGGATCTTCCCGGACCAGGGTTCAAGCCCGTGTCTCCTGCATTGGCAGGCAGATTCTTAACCAGTGCACCACCAGGGAAGCCCTGTGTTGCTTTTTAAATGTCCCTTAAACATCTGAATTACAGTTATTTCTTCTCTGATTTTTGTAAAGGCCCCTACATATTAAGACATTTTTAACTTGTCCTATAAAACGATTTAAAAACAACAACAAAGTACATGTTTTTACGAACACATGTAAAGTAATGCAAACTAAACAATTTTCTCGAGGTAACGTAAACCATGAAATGTCTCTTTTTTACTCATATTTATTTTTATTAATGTAATATCTACTGATTTTGGAGTTATTTCTGTAAAGTAACAAATGGAAAGCTAATTTCCCTCAATTTAAACACAAAATTTTGGGGGACAAGTGATTGCCTGACATTATTATTAGAAATTAAAGCCTGACATATAGGAATATATATAAAATTCTTAAAGTGATTATATGAACATGTCTTCCTTGAACATAGTTAATAATGTAGTACTTAGAATCATCTCAAAGTGTTGTATAGTTGTTCAGGATTTTTAAGGTAGTTTCTTCCAGAGGTTTGCAGGAACTTTTTTTTTTTTTTTTAATGTAAGACTAATACTGAGGGAGATCACTAAGATAATTATTTCTTTTTGATTATGTAATGTCTGTCTGATAGAAAACTTACTTAGAGACATTTTCTTATGATTCATCATGTCATTGTGTAAATTCATAACCTGATATAAAAAAATTGTTCCCTGTGAAAATTCAAGTACATTTTCTTTGGAGGGAGTCACATTAGAATATAGGGACAACATAAGAGATGGTAGTAGGGTTGAACAGTCATTAATTAGCGGAAGAGAAAAAATCCTTACCTTTGCTAGACAGTCTCCAACTTTTTAGTTGTTAAATAGCTAAACTTGGTCCATGGCCATTTGTAATATAAAAGAAGTTATTTGTTGTGATTCTTTTCTCCCCTTGCTTTGCCAAAAGACTATTGCAACTGATTTTCTCCCCACTAGTTTAATGTCTATTTAAATGTATCTTTAGAACAACCAATAGTTATATCAGAGAAAACTCCATCAAATTAAGAATTCGGGCCTATATAAATCTCCCATAACATGTTTACAATCCACCATTTTTCTAAAAGGATTTGAGATAACTTACAATAAAAGACAGGTTATTAAAATAGAACAGAAGTCCAATTCAGGACCAAGGAGAGAAGGGGCATGTAAATATACCTTGCCTCTCAGCCAACAGAGCCGCTGAGGCAGATCTGTGTGTTTCTGTCATGGCTCCGCGGGAAACAGTAAGCAAATCGTTTCTGTTTTTAAGGAGGAAGTGTACCTGTTCTTCAGAGAAAACAGAGTTTTCTCCTGCTAAATTATGATAGGAATATCTCCTGTAAGGGTCTGTGAGTAATATACTGGCATTGTCTTACACAGCAATTATACAATAAATACCTAAGTGATTTTGGGTAAAAGGCAAGCATTAAAGCATGGTTTTGGAAAGGTGATTTAGCAGCAGGATGAACAAGTGTGCTCCCAGCGTGCAGCCTTCTGGTGGCCTAACTTGATTAAAGGGTACATCATAGATTATCCAAAGTTATAAGGGTGAATTGTATTCCTTACCAGGTCTTCTCTAAATTTTCATCCTCTTAGCAGGTTTGATAGGAGCTGTGTAACACACGTCTCAATACTCTCTGAGTTCAAATTTTTTGAATAGTCCAGTCTTTGAATATTCAATACACCATTATGTATTCCTTGACAAGGACCTGCAGTGATAGGTTCTATTCTGCTGATTTACTTAAGGGAAAACAAGCAGCAAGTCAGGCTGACACCTTTGATCAAAGCTGAAGCATCTCACCACTCTGCTCACCAGTTGGAAGTCAGACCAGCCTCTGAGTACCTGAATAAAGTACCTGAGATGTTAGTTTCTCTACTCTGGAGGGCCACCTGTTATCACCCAGTAACCACCATTCCCTATCAGAACCCTGTAACTCATCTCTCTTGATTGGAACTCAGATATACCTTAACCCACGGGACATCACTTTCTAGTGGTAATGATTTGAAATTAAACCGTTGAGTGTTACTGGATGATCAATCAGTATGTGTGGGAAGCTGTATCAGACATCATCATGAGGGATCCAGAGCAAAAGGCCAAGCTGGTAAAAGGAAGCAAGCTCTCAGTTGGAGGAGTGTTCCAGTACTGTAGTACTGGAGACTGTGACAGGAACAGTGCGTCTTCTCAGCCAGTAGGACTTGGCTGGTGATTGTTGGGCAGGGGGGCAGGAAGTGTGATGAGGGTCTGTACAAATTTCAGATTCTGGCTTCAGAAATGGGAGGCACTGCCCAAGACAGGAAGAACTGGTCTGGGGAGAAAAAGAATAAGATCTCAGTTCTGAACACGTTTCACATGAGGTGTTAACGTCTGTGTGGGTAGATGTGTTCAGAGGGCAGTGGTGGGGAAGGTGCATGGATGGGGCCCCTGAGGAGGTCTGGTGACCCTCGGCACGTGGCAGTGGCTGCAGCACAGAAGACGACGACGCAGGATAAGAAAGCGGAGGGAAAAGGGATAAGGAAAGCGCTTTGGGGCCCACCAACACTGGAGGGATTGTCAGAGGATGACAAACCTTAAACCTACAAAGAAAATTAGAAGGAAAAGTCCGAGAATCTGGAAGAGAACCAGCAAGGTGTCAGGGAGCCAGGGGAGGAGGGGCTCGCAGCCAGGGCACGGGGGGCCGTCAGCCTGGCAGGAGGGAGGAGGAGGAGGCCGTTAGATGTAGCGCCTGCACACGCCGCCCGCCTCGGCCAGGGTGGGGCAATGCGGCGCCGCTGGGGGTGAGGGCCCACAAAGGTGGCTGCACGGGCTCAGGAACTCGAGGTAGTGAGTTCAGCTTCTAGTCACCCTTGAGCTTAGTTTTAGAGCAAATAAATGAGGTGCAGCAGCAGTTAGGAGGAGTTCTGTGGACAGACTTAACTGTACTTACATACTATGGTGAAGGAATCAGCGGATGAGGAGAGACTGAAAACTTAGAAGAATAACAGACTCATCATTCACTCATTAAATATTCAGAGCCACCTGGGTCCTAGTTACTGAGGTACAAAGTTCAGATTCTGGAAGAGATTCCAGTGACAGAATTAAGAGAAAAAACGATTCTTCTGATGCTGAAAGAACAGGTGACGTGGCTCAGGTGTAGATGCCAAGGAAGCGTGAGTCTCATAGTCTTGAGACACACGCTCAGTATCACAGAATATTGAGTAGAGTTCCCTGTGCTATACGGTAGGTCCTCAGTGGTTATCTATTTTAATGTCAGTCCCAAACTCCCAATTTATCCCTCCCCCCACCATTCCCCCAGTAACCATAAGTTTTCTAAGTCTGTGAATCTGTTTGCTTTGTAAATAAGTTCATTTGTATCATTTTTTTCTTAGATTCTGCATATAAGCAATATCATATGATATTTGTCTTTTTTCTGTCTGACTTACTTCCCTTAGTATGATAATCTCCAGGTCCATCCATGTTTCTGCAGTTAGTATCATTTCATTCTTTTTTATGGATGAGTAATATTCTACTGTATATATATGTACCACATCTTCTTTATCCATTGGTCTGTCAGTGAACATTTAGGTTGCTTCCACATCCTGGCTATTGCAAATAGTGCTGCAGTGAACATTAGGGTGCATGGATCTTTTTGAATTATGGTTTTCTCCAGATATATGCCCAAGAATGGGATTTCTGGATCATATGGGAGCTCTATTTATTGTTTTTTAAAGAATCTCCATAATGTTCTCCATGGTGGCTGCACCAGTTTATATTCCCAGAAACAGTGTAGGAGGGTTCCCTTCTCTCCACACCCTCTCCAGCATTTATTGTTTATAGAATTTTTGATGATGACCATTCTGACTGGTGTGAGGTGAGGTGATATTTGATTTGCATTTCTCTAATGTTAGTGATGTTGAGCCTCCTTTCATGTGCCTCTTGGCCATCTGTATGTCTTCTTTGGAGAACTGTCTGTTTATATCCTCTGCCCCTTTTTGGATAGGGTTTTTTTTTTTTTTTTTTTTTTTTTTGCTTTTGACAGTGAGCTGCATGAGCTGTTTGTAAATTTTGGAGATTAATCCTTTGTCAGTCGCATCGTTTGCAAATATTTTCTCCCATTCTGGGGTTTTCTTTTCGTTTTGTTTCTGGTTTCCTTTGCTGTGCAAAAGCTTTTGAGTTTAATTAGATCCCATTTGTTTGTTTTTATTTCCATTACTCTGGGAGAAGGATCAGAAAAGATATTGCAGCAATTTATGTCAGAGTGTGCTATGTTATGCTCTAAGAGTTTTATAGTATCTGGTTTTACATTTAGGTCTTTGATCCATTTTGAGTGTATTTTTCTATGTAGTGTTAGACAGTGTTTTAATTTCATTCTTTTACATGTAGCTGTCCAGTTTTCCCAGCACCACTTATTGAAGAGACTGTCTTTTCTCCATTGTATATTCTTGCCTCCTTTGTCACAGATTAGGTGACCATAAGTGCATGAGTTTATCTTGGGACTTTCTGTCCTGATCCATTGATCTATATTTCTGTTTCTGTGCCAGTACCATACTGTTTTGATGACTGTAGCTTTGTAGTATAATCTGAAGTCAGGGAGCCTGATTCCTCCAGCTCCATTTTCTTTCTCAGTATTGTTTTGGCTATTTGAGGTCTTTTGTGTCTCCATACAAATTTTAAAAAATTTGTGTTCTAGTTCTGTGGAAAATGCCATTGGTAATTTGATAGGGATTGGATTGAATCTGTAGATTGCCTTGTGTAGCACAGTCATTTTCATAATATTGATTCTTCCGGTCCAAGAACATGATATATCTTTCCATCTGTTTGTGTCATCTTCTATTTCTTTCATCAGCATCTTATAGTTTTCAGACAGGTCTTTTGCCTCCTTAGGTAGTTTATTCCTAGGTATTTTATTGTTTTTGATGTGCTGGTAAATGGGACTGTTTCCTGGGTTTCTTTTTTTTTTTTTTTTTTTTTTTTTTTTTTTTTTTTTTGTGGTATGCAGGCTTACCTCTGCCGTGGCCTGTCCCGTGGCGCAGGCCTCCCTCTGCCGTGGCCTCTCCCGTTGCGGAGCACAGGCTCCGGACGCGCAGGCGCAGCGGCCATGGCTCACGGGCCCAGCCGCTCCGCGGCACGTGGGATCCTCCCAGACCGGGGCGCAAACCCGGTTCCCCTTCATCGGCATGCGGACGCACAACCACTGCACCATCAGGGAAGCCCCTGGGTTTCTTTTTTGGATCTTTTGTTGTTAGTGTATAGAAATGCAACAGATTTCTGTGTATCAATTTTGTATTCTGCCACTTTGCTGAATTCATTGATGAGCTCTAGTAGTTTTCTGTTAGCATCGTTAGGATTTTCTATGTAGACTATCATGTCATCTGCAGACAGTGCCAGTTTTACCCCTTCTTTTCCAGTTTGGATTCATTTCTTTTTCTGCTCTGATTGCTGTGGTTAAGACTTCCAAAACTATGTTAAATAAAAGTGCTGAGCAAGAGTGGACATCCTTGTCTTGTTCCTGATCTTAGGGGAAATGCTCTCAGCTGCTCTCCATTGAGTATGATGTTAGCTGTGGTTTTGCCAAATATGACCTTCATTATGTTGAGGTATGTTCCCTTTATGCCCATTTTCTGGAGAGTTTTTATCATAAATGGATGTTGATTTTTACCAAAAGCTTTTCCTGCCTCTATTGAGAGGATCATATGTGTTTTTTTCTTCACTTGGTTGTTGATGGATTCACATGGATTGATATGCAGACCTTGAAAATTCCTTGCATCCCTGGGATACCCCCACTGATCATGGTGTATGATCCTTTTAATGTATTGTTGGAGTTGGTTTGCTAGTATTTTGGTAAGGATTTTTGCATCTGTGGTCATCAGTGATACTGGCCTGGAATTTTCTTTTTGTGTGATATCTTTGTCTGACTTTGGTATCAGGGTGGCGATGGCCTCATAGAGTTCGGAAGTATTTCTTCCTCTGCAAATTTTTTGAATAGTGTCAGAAGGATAGGTAGTAACTCTTCTCTAAACGTTCAATAGAATTCGGTTGTTCAGTTGTGAAGCCATCTGGTCCTGGACTTTTGCTTATTGGGAGTTTTTTAATCACAGTTTTAATTTCAGTACTTGTGATTGGTCTGTTTATATTTTTAATTTCTTCCTGGTTCAGTCTTGGGAGATTATACCTTGCTAAGAATTTGTCCATTTTTTCTAGGTTGTACATTTTATTGGCATAAAGTTGCTTGTAGTTGTCTCTTAGAGTCCTTTTTATTTCTGTGGTGTCCGTTGTAACTTCTTTTTCATTTCTAATTTTATTGATTTGAGCCCCCTCCCTTTTTTTCTTGATGAATCTGGCTAAAGGTTTATCAATTTTGTTTCTCTGTCCTACTAACTTTGGGTCTTGTATGTTCTTCTTTCTCTAGTTGCTTTAGGTGTAAGTTTAGGTTGTTTGAGATTTCTCTTTTCAAAGAACCAGCTTTTTAGTTTGATTGATCTTTGCTATTGTTTTGTTTCTATTTCATTTATTTCTGCTCTGATCTTTATGATTTCTGTCCTACTAACTTTGGGTCTTGTATGTTCTTCTTTCTCTAGTTGCTTTAGGTGTAAGTTTAGGTTGTTTGAGATTTTTGTTTCCCGAGGTAAGCTTGTATTGCTATAAACTTCCCTCTTAGAACTGCATTTACCTCATGCTTTCATTTTCATTTGTCATGCTTTCATTTTCATTTGTCTCTAGGTATTTTTGGATTTCCTCTTTGATTTCTTCAGTGGTTGTTTAGTAGCATAATGTTTAGCCTCCACGTGTTTATGTTTTTTACAGTTTTTTCTTGTATTTGATTTCTAATCTCATAGCATTGTGTTCTGAAAAGATGTGTGATATGATTTCAATTTTCTTAAATTTACTGAGGCTCATTTTGTGGCCCAGTATGTGATCTATCCTGGAGAATGTTCCATGAGCACTTGAACAGAATGTGTATTCTGCTGCTTTTGGATGGAATGCTCTATAAATATCAAGTAAGTACATCTGGTCTAATGTGTCATTTAAGTCCTGTGTTTCCTTATTAATTTTCTGTCTGGAAGATGTGTCCATTGATGAAAGTGGAGTATTAAATTCTCCCACTATTATTGTGTTACTGTCGATTTCTCCTTTTATGGCTGTTAGTATTTGCCTTATATATTGAGGTGCTCCGATGTTGGGTGCATATATATTTATAATTGTTCTATCTTCTTCTTAGATTGATCCCCTGATCACTATGTAGTATCCTTCTTTGTCTCTTGTAACAGTCTTTATTTTAAAGTCTGTTTTGTCTGATATGAGTATTGCTACTCCAGCTTTCTTTTGATTTCCATTTGCATGGAATACGTTTCTCCATCCCCTCACTTTCAGTCTGTATGCGTCCCTAGGTCTGACGTGGGTCTCTTGTACACAGCATATATATGGGTCTTGTTTTTGTATCCATTCAGCCAGTCTGTGTCTTATGGTTGGAGTGTTTAATCTGTTTATGTTTAAGGTAATTATTGACATGTATGTCCTTATTGCCATTTTGTTAATTGTTTTGGGTTTGTTTTTGTAGGTCTTTTTTCTTCCCTTCCTCTTTTGTTCTCTCTTCTTTTGTAATTGGATGACTGACTTTAGTGTTGTGTTTGGATTCCTTTTTGGTTTTTTTTGTGTGTGTATCTATTGTAGATTTTTGTTTTGTGGTTACCATGAAGTTTTGATATAGCAGTCTTTATATAAACAGATTATTTTAAGTTGCTTGTCTTTTAAATTCAGAGTGTTTAATCTGTTTATGTTTAAGGTAATTATTGACATGTATGTCCTTATTGCCATTTTTTGGGTTTTTTTGTGTGTGTATCTATTGTAGATTTTTGTTTTGTGGTTACCATGAAGTTTTGATACAGCAGTCTTTATATAAACAGATTATTTTAAGTTGCTTGTCTTTTAAATTCAAATGCATTTCCAATATCCTGCATGTGTACCTCCTCATGATTGCTGGTTTTGATATCATATTTCTGTGTGGATGATTTCCTAACTTTACTGTATGTTTGCCTTTACTGGTGAGCTTTTCCATTCATAATATTCTCGTTTCTAGTTGTGACCTTTTCTTTTCCACCTAGAGAAGTTCCTTTAGCATTTGTTGCAAAGCTGGTCTGGTGGTGCTGGATTCTCTTAGCTTTTGCTTGTCTAAAAGCTTTTGGCTTCTTTGTCAAATCTGAATGAGAGCTTTGCTGGGTAGAGTATTCTTCTTTGTAGGTTCTTCCCTTTCATCACTTTAAATATATCATGCCACTCCCTTCTGGCCTGCAGAGTTTCTATTGAAAAATCAGCTGATAACCTTATGGGAGTTCTCTTGTATGTTATTTTTTGCTTTTCCCTTCTTACTTTTAATATTTTCTCTTTGTCTTTAATTTTTGTCAATTTGATTACTGCGTGTCCTGGCACGTTCCTCCTTGGGTTCATCCTGCCTGGGACTCTCTGCACTTCCTGGACTTGGGTGACTGTTTCTTTTACCATGTTAGGGAAGTTTTCAGCTGTAAGGTCTTCAAATATTTTCTCAGGTCCTTTCTCTCTCTCTCTCCTCCTTCTGAGACCCCTATAATGCGAACGTTGGTGCATTTAATGTTGTCCCAGAGATCTCTTAGAGTGTCTTCATTTCTTTTCATTCTTTTCTCCTTATTCTGTTCTGCAGCAGTGATTTCCACCATTCTGTTTTCCAGGTTACTTATCTGTTCTTCTCCCTCAGTTACTCTGCTATTGTTTCCTTTTAGCATATTTTTCATTTCAGTTATTGTATCGTTCATCTCTGTTTTTTAGTTCTTCTAGGTCTTTGTTAAACATTTCTTGTATCTTCTCAATCTGTGCCTCCATTCTTTTTCCAAGATCTTGGATCATCTTTACTCTCATTACTCTGAATTCTTTTTTGGGTTGATTTCCTGTCTCCCCTGAGTTTGTCTTCCGGGGTTCTATCTTGTTCCTTTTTCTGGGACATAGTCTACTGCCTTCTCATTTTGTCTTACTTTCTGTGATTGCAGTTTCCATTCTGCAGGCTGCAGGGTTGTAGTTCTTCTTGTTTCTGCCGCCTTCCCCCCTAGTGGATGAGGCTGTCTAAGAGGATTGTGCAGGCTTCCTGTGGGAGAGACTGGTTCCTGCCCGCTGGTGGGTGGAGCCTGGTCTTTTCCCTCTGGTGGGCAGGGCCATGTCAAGGGGTGTGTTCAGCAGGCAGCTGTGGCCTCTGGAAGACTTGCTGCTGATGGGTGGCACTGGTCCCGCTCTGTTGGTCATTTGGCCTGAAGCATCCCAGCACTGGAGCCTATAGGCTGTTGGGTGGAGCCAGGTCTTAGTGAGAAAATGGTGGCCTTCAGGAGTGCTCACGCCAATGAGTACTTGCCAGAACTGCCGCTGTCAGTGTCTTTTTCCCACAGTGAGCCAAAGCCACCCCCCACCTTCGCAGGAGACCCTCCAATACCAGCAGGTAGGTCTGGCCCAGACTCATGAGGTCACTGCTTTTTCCCCGGGTTCTGGTGCTCACGAGACCTTATGTGTGCCTTCCAAGTGTGGAGTTTGTTTCCCCAGTCCTGTGGAATTCCTGCAATCAAACCCCACTGGCTCTGGGGGTTCCTCCTCCCGTTGCCAGACACCCAGACTGGGGAGCCTGACGTGGGGCTCAGAACTTTCACTCCTCTGGGAAAACCTCTGTGATATAATTATTTCCAGTATGGGAAATAGCGGGTATGGGATTTGATTTTATTGCGATTGCACTAAAATTTTATTGCGATTGCACCCCCTCCCTCTGTCTCATTGTAGCTTCTTCCTTGTGTTTGGATGTAGGATATCTTTTTGGTAGGTTCCAGAATTTTTTTCTCAATGGTTGTTCAGCAGTTAGTTGTGATTTTGGTGTTTTCATAAGACAAGGTGAGCTTACATCCTTCTACTCTGCCATCTCGTCTCCACCCCCCGGAAAAATCTTTATGAGAAACTAAACCACGTATCTGAAGGAGATTGAACCACATAAATGGGAAGGAAAAAGCAAATGGTGGGTTGTTCTGGCTCCATCTGCTGTGGGGTTTCTGCCTCGCCTGTTGTCCCTGTGAAGCCTGTCCTTTTGCTCACGCTGCTCAGCCACCTCTCCATTTCATTTCCCTCGCTCTTGGTCCCTTCCCCTTTCGATTATTTCTGGCTCTCGTCTTCCCCCCTGGGGAGCCAGAGATCCTGTCTCCTTCAGCTGCACCTGCATTGGTCCGTCTGCAATCCTCATGGCGGGGGCATGTGAGGGCCAAGCATTTGCTACAGTAGGTTGGAAAGTTCACCCTATTCTGAATTACTGTGCAGGAAAAGTGAGGTTTCTTGACTAGCCTGAAGGGTGCAGCAGTTTCATTCAGTCAAAAAATGGCTATTGCATCTGCTTGTATCTTGGTTAAATAGGATTAATTTTGGTACCACAGTTATCCTTTCTGCTCCTTTTATCATTTTCATCTCTAAACAAAATTTCTGACAACTAGGTGACGTGTTAGAAAACATTGTCTTTTTAAATATAAGTATCTTTATAAATAGTTTTCCTACTGTTTTCTATATTGTGTATAACTGGATGTATTTGTTTTTATTTTAATGAGTAAGATGCCAACCTCTTTCTGATTTAAATCGCTCTTAAATCACCATAGTAAGATGCCTTGTGTACGGCCATACCCCTTAGAATGTTGAATACTACCCTCTGCACCATTGCAAAGAATAGACATTGAAATCCTCAGACCCTCTCAGTGGGTCTACCCTTAACTGTCAGCATTGTTGAACTTCTAGATGTGAAGTTGTACCATTAAACTTCATTTTGGTAGAATCATATAACCTAGGGGCTAGAGCTAGAAGAATCCTTATAGGTTATCTACTCCAGCCTCCTTCTTGAATAGATGAAGAAATAAACCTCGGGAGACAGTGCCTTACCTCAGGGCGCAGGGCTGCAGGTGCCTTGAGCGAGCCCGGCTTCCACAGCCCTGTCCGTCTCCTCCCCTCCTCTCCCCTCCCCTGGGGGCCTCCTTCCACACACCTTCTTTCCAGCTGACTTTTCTCACTGGTAGTGGCCTTCCTTGTCGCACTGTTAACAGACTCAGCCCACAGATTTCATCACCAGCTTCTTTTTCCTCCAGATGAAAAAAGTCTTCATGGTGGAACTTGAGGACTGTGAAGAAATTACAGTAATTTGATAATTTAAGTGCTATTCTACTGGCGAAAAAGAGTTAATGCAAGTGTTCAGACTATCTGAATAATCTCTAAAGACATACTTAAATGCTAAAGAATCTGGTTCTTCCTCTTGATTTGGCTTGTCATCTGGGAAAGACCAGATTACAAAGACACGTGTTTTCATAAACTATGGCAATTAGAATTAAGAATAAAATTCTATATTCTTCACTCATTGGCTGTAGGATCAGATGGAAGGATATTTTCTTAATTTGTCAAAATGTGTTTTTTCTGTGATGTATTGTGTTCTCCAAAAAGTGCCTTCAGTTTTTAAGTAAAAATAAAACACACATTTTTCATTTTCACCAACTTTATTGAACAACGTATTCACCCTTTTGTTCCACTACCTTCTGCCATTTTTCAGGCAACTTCATAATTCCATCTTCCCAAAACTTTTTATCTTTTTGAGTAAAGAACTGTTCCAGGTGCCTTTTACAGTCTTCCGGGGAATTGAAATTTTTTCCATTAAGAGAATTTTGTAAAGACAGAAATAAATGGAAATCCGAAGGTGCAATGTCTGGTGAATATGGTGGATGAATCAGAACTTTCCAGCCAAGCTGTAACAGTTTTCGCCTGGTCATCAAAGAAACATGCGGTCTTGTGCCATCCTGTTGGAAGATTATGTGTTTTCTCTTGACTAATTCCAGACACTTTTTGTCGAGTGCTGCTTTCAGTTGGTCTAACTGGGAGCAGTACTTGTTGGAATGAATCATTTGGTTTTCCAGAAGGAGCTCATAATAGAGGACTCCCTTCCAATCCCACCATATACACAACATCACCTTCTTTGGATAAAGACTGGCCTTTGGTGTGGTTGATGGTGCTTCATTTCACTTGCCCCATGATCTCTTCTATTCCACATTGTATAGTATCCACTTTTCATCGCCCATCACAATTTGTTTTAAAAATGGTATGTTTTTATTACGTTTAAGTAGAGAATTGCATGTGGAAATACTGTCAAGAAGGTTTTTTTCACTTAACCTATGTGGAACCCAAACATCAAAGCAATTCACATAACCAAGCTGGTGCAAATGTTTTTCAGTGCTTGATTTGGGTATTTTGAGTATGTCGGCTATCTCCCACATGGTATAACGTTGATTGTTCTCAATTAGTGTCTTGATTTGAACGCTATCAACGTCAACTGGCCTACCCGACCATGGAGCATCATCCAGTGAGAAATCTCCAGCACCAAACTTTGCAGACCACTTTTGACACATTCGATCAGTCACAACACCTCCATACACTGCACAGATTTTTTTGTGTGTTTCAGTTGCATTTTTACCTTCCTTGAAATAATAAAGCATAATATGCTGAAAATGTTGTTTTCTTCCATCTTCAATATTAAAAATGGCTACACAAAAATTTACCAACTTTGGTAAGTCTTTTTTAAATGCACGCTGATATGACAGGTGTCACATACAATCTAACAAAATTGTTTTGAATGAAGTTAAAGACAACTAAGTGCTACTAGAGCCATCTTACACAAAAACCCAAGTGAACCTTTTGGCCAACCCAATTAATAAGTAAACCTCAGTCCTCTCATCTATAAAATGAGGATATAAATACTACTTCATAGAGTTGAGAATTAGAATACTATTTGTTACTTAGCTTGCCTTTAATTTATTATTCTTAGTTTGGAGGAGTGCTTTTACTTTAAAACTAATAAAAACTTTATATATATATACAAATACATAAATTGGTTTATGATAAATGTATGTGATAGCCATTTATCCTAATTTCCTTGTATAAATTTTGATATATAGTAAGCTATTAAAATTTAAACTTACAATCAAGGCTGTTGTAGTAAACTCTAGATCAAATAAATGTGTAGAGATCTTCAGTTAATTTGGAGACTTCGAGTTTAAAACTTACTGTCTTTCATGACTTCTGTCTTCTGATTAAACTTCTTTGAAAGATCATAAGATCATTGTAAAGCCTCTGATTATGGAGAATGCTCCCTGCTTGACATTAACACTCACCAATGAATATGCTTCTTAGATCCTTCAACTAATTGTAAAGTCACCGACAGTGGTCACATATATTTCCAGCCAAATAAACATTTAGCAGAACACTTACCCTGTAAGTCTATAGCTGTTCAAAGTGTGTTCCTTGTTACTGTCCGACCAGAGTGGTTTCCCGAAGCAGGTTGTCTTTTCTGTCTTTGCAGCTGCGGCAGTTGGTGAACATGTGCATCAACCCAGACCCAGAAAAGCGACCAGACATCACGTATGTGTACGACGTGGCCAAGAGGATGCACGCCTGCATGGCCAGCAGCTGAGCGCATGGGCGGCGTGGAGGACGTAAGCAACACAAGTTCAAGTGTTTCTGTGCAAATCATACCTCCCTCTTCTCGAGTGTTAAGATTAATATTTCAGAGCTAGTGTGCTTTGAATCCTTAACCAGTTTTCATCTAAGCTTCATTTTGTACCAATTTAAGTCACCTTCTTGCAGACCCCAGTGACTTTGGAATAATCAGATTCTGTATTAGGAGAGCAAACGGAACATGATGGTTTTTCATGGCTAAAGATTTTTAGAATTATTTTGAGTTTTGTGCTGATAAGTCGTGTTCAGATAGACTCTCAGTGCCAAATGTTGGCGGCTCGGTTTGGCCCCATTGGGACAGACGTGCAGCCTGAGGAAGGTATCTGAACATGTGCCTTGTGTGCTGCTCTCCAATCATTTATGGACATTTGAGATGAACACAATTGTGAACTTTCGTGATTATCTTATCTTTAGAAGTTTGAAGTATGTGTTTTAGTTCTTAGCATTGTAGCTTTCAAATAGGATTCTTACTCAAAGATAAATGTAGACATATGAACTACTTGAGAGCATTTAAAACTCATAGATTTAAAATAGCTTATACATTCAAAATGCAACTATTAAATGTGAAAAGATTTGGGGATAAAATGTGAGTCAGACACTGAAGAGTTTTCTGCTTTATTTTGTTTTATTTTAATATCTTTGAAATTCTCTTTGCATTAAAGTGGTATAAATGAATCCATTTAAAAAGTGGTTAAGGATTTGTTTGGCTGGTGTGGTAGTAATTTTCCAAGTTGCACATTGCCCAAGGCTTTTTTGTGTGTTTTTACTATTGTTTGTACATTTGAAAAATATTCTTCGAATAATCCTGCAGTACTATTTTCAATTTCTTTATAAATTTAAATGCTCTACTCATGATTGTACACTATAGTGTAAGCGTATGTTTTTATTCATAGATTTTATTGAAGTTCTGATTGATCCCCTTCAGAAATTTTTTTTTATTCTTCAAGTTACTTTCCTATTTATATTGTACATGCATTTTATCCACTAATGTTTCAGATTTTCTGACAACATAATAACCTTAAAAAATATTTGATATACCAACACTTTTCCTGGATTGAAAACATTTTTTTGTTCAATTTTGAAAATTTGGGCCACTGTGTATGCACGTGCCTTGTCTTGTTAGGAAGAGGGATGTGCCTTGTACTGTAGCTGTGAATGTTGTTACTGTTTCAATTTATCCGACAAGGTTGTAACTTTAGAATATGTTTAAAGAAATGAAAACTGGCCACTATCACAAACAGAATTTTTATGAGCTAAACATTTCTATTGAGAAGCTTTTAGGCAAAGTACTGTATTCATGCAAAAAGATAACAGAGTGGGTGACACTTCGTTTAGTTTAAGGAAATGGGCAGAGTTTAGTAAATGCTGTCATGGAGATGTTTTCCCTGAATGCCTTCATGTTAGTGGTGACCAGCTCCTCCCAGAGTTGTGAAGCCAAAAGGCTGCGTAGCAGTCACTGCCTAAGGACGCCATGCCACCATGTAACCTTGGGACAATAATCCTGCCAACAGGAAACCCTCATGCTCAGAGAACACCTACCTTTAGCCCATATAACTGCTGGTTTTATTTTTTCCACAGAAGTATTTTTCTTAAAATCATTTGAATACTTCCAAGTCATTTGTAAACTTTAAAAATGTACAAAGGGCAAAAGTGTAAACTGTTTTTCTAAATTTAGTCAGCTACAGTATCTTAATCAGTTCTGAATGGAGGGTAATTTTATCGCGGGACAGACAGAGGAGAGCTGGTTATTCTGTATGTGAGGGCCGGGCATGCCGTTTCTCCCAGATTCTGGTGACCTTGACCGCACTGGATACCCGCACCCTCCTCTCCAGAGTGACGGGGGGAATTGTTTCTGTTGACCGTTAGTGTCATATTCATTTTAATGTAATATGATTCATGGAGATGAAATGTTCTCTAGTTGGAACAGATGCAGTCCTTTCTCTTGCAGTCTTTAAAGACACATGGATCTAAAAGTCATCAGCTTATTAACCCGTCACAGGACTTCTCAGCAAAGATTTAAACTTTTCTTCTAAGTGAATCTATCTGGTGGAAGGAAATAGTTGGGAAGAATTTATTGGTCAGGGAAATCCATTATTGTTTTCTACATATGGAAACTTTGTTTTGGATATTGTATCTTTAAGTGTTCATATTTTTCTTGCAGAAACCACTGCACATAACAAATTTTAATTTTGAACGGGATCATTTCAAAGAATTATGAAGATTAATTTTTATAATCACCTATAAAATGTTCTCTTTGTATTTCTATTTATACGTAAATTTTGTATTAAGTAAAACATTTGAGCTGATATGAGGAACAGTAAAATGAAAGGTACATCTGATTCTAACCCTTATTTTAGACTTTGGTACCAGTTCCCCCGGACACAACATGGAGTGACTTTGTTTCATATGCTGAGGTTTAGGAATGGTGGATGAAGCGTATCCCTTTATAAGTAAAGCCCTCAGCAATGTGCAATGATTGTGAATTTAGTAAGACAGGACAGCCACTTCATGACCGCTTACCATTCTACATAGTGTCTATTACAAAACACCATTCTTGTATCAACATACACTTCAGGTGTTGCTGTTAACATTTGCATATTTATTTTAACCAAAATGTTATTCATATTAAATGTTTTTTTCTTTAAAATGAATGTATTATGTTTATAACCCACGAATGCATAATTATCATATGCCTCCTATTTCAATAGTACTGTAATACGGACTTCTTTTGTGAAGTACTTTTATTTTGTTATGCTACCAATACACATACTAGAAAGACTCTGTTGTTAGCTTTGAAAATTGTATAATATCCTAATATAAATAAAAATATAAAATTGAAAAATAAGTACAGTAAAAATTTTTATGTATCTGTGATTTTTTTCCTCTAAAGTCTACCATTGTTTATTTCACTTAACACTTAATCTGCAGAAACAGTTCTTATTCATTTCCATAACTCTGTCATTTTGGAGAAGCCTAAGAATTAAAACAGTTGGGGGTGGTGATAGTGGAGGGCTGACAGACCCTAAGAAGTAGGCTTTTAAATATGCATTAAATGAAGGCACATCTTCACCTGTCCCTGTTCTCTCTGGTACATCATTTGCTGTCTTTGAGTAAGAAAAGTTTCTTAAAATTATAAAAGGTGTCTAAAACTCAGGCAACAGATTCTATTCCTGTCACTGTAGTATACCCCTAATAATATTACAGATAGTTGGAATGTTCTTTTCACATAGGAAGTGACAATCGCTACCATGCCTGGAGACTTGGAGGCCAAAAGATCCTAATGGGGTAAAATCTGCCAGGCTGGTAGTAGAGCAGGGGATATACCTTACACATCAGGATCACATTCCCAGTAGCTTGTGGTGAAGTATAGCTCATTTTATAACCTAGGACGGATAGTAAGGAACCTGCAGCCTCACTGTGTGTGTGCATGTGTGATTGTAAGTAATAGGAAATTTTAGGTTCAAGATACTGTTGGACTCTTTGAAATTTTATTTCAAAAGTATGTTTGTTAATTAGAAAAGTCAGTACCAGGCATCTATGTTTACATGGCTTGTTGGTGCAGCTATCTTTCTTTACCACCAAACTGCTGTAGTAACTAACTTTAAAATCAAAATGATGACATACTGGCAAAGATTGCTGCCACAAAACCTTACCAGAAAACATCAATGGAGTTGTTACATTATCTATTTTTAATAACGTGAATTCTGGGTGCAATTAATAATGAATTAAAACAGACTCAGTTTGTTTTTCAGAGAAATATGGGGATGTTTGTGAAGTTTAATTGAGGGGTTTCTCTGAGGGAGTTTCTTTCTGGTCTTCTTACACACCCATTTCATTGTTCACTTGGGTCTCTAATTTTAATCCTTAAGAGAGAAAAATAGAGTAAAAGAGAACTTGAAAGTTAATATTTGTAACCAGGGTTTTTTAAGTAAATTCTTTTCATTGCGAATATTACAATGCATAGAAAATAATTTTTTCACTCCCAGAAGCATAATCCTGTTCATAGGTTTTTTTCTCTAATCCTCACTTTCTCAAGTATAAAGTAGGGATGTAAATTCGTAACACTACAAGAGAATTAAATTGCAATACATTTTATAAAGGGCTAAGTGCAATGCCTGGTACCAAGTGAGTGCTTGCTAAACGGAGCTGTTGTTACACCATATGCATCTTTTCTTACCCCAGTCTTCATCTACTTTTGCCTAATTCTCTCCATTCTAGGCCCACAGGACTGGTTTTCCAAGAGCCCCAAGTTCTTTCTCACCTTAGGGCCAGTACAGCTTAAATAGCTCTTCCCCTTTGGCCAGAAAGAATCCTCCTACTCTTCCATGGCTGACATCAAATGAACTTTTCCAGGAGCCACTCATCCTATACTTTCCCTTTGGTGCTGACCCCACTGCACCCAAATGATTACTTGTGTGACTCTTGGTTAACTTGTAATCTGCTAGACCCTAAGCTCCAGGAGGACAGATGCTTCCTGTGTTGTTCAGTATGGTGTTATACACTTAACACGGTGCCCCCCTCGTGGTAGTCACGCAGTTTATTTTTCTTGAATTAATAGTATAGTGCTTATAGTGCCGGCAGTGGAGCTGAGTACTCCAGGGGATTGTGCAAAAACAGCAGTCAGGGAAGGAAGGTCAAGTAAGGACGTAAAAGAATCAAAAACAGAACCTAAACCAGAAGAAAAGCATGAAGTTATCAGCTGCCAAAAGTTACAAAGAAATTAGGATAATAAGGATTGTGATTGGGACCCTGGACTTAATGAGGAAGTCATGGTGATGTTCAAAGTGGCCGACTCAGTAGGAGAAGAGTGGAAAACAAGTTGGGGTAAAAATAGAAAAGATGGCATGTGGAGAAAAAGTAGATGGTAACCAGGAGTAGTAGTAGCTCAATTTTAAAGATTAAATGATGGTTAAGAGGTTAAGAGAGGTAGCAAGTGAAGAAACTGAAAATATTAGGGAGTGCAGAGGTGATAAAAAAAGAACGAAATCAAAGAATTGATCCACTAACCCCACCAATGTTCACTGAGCATCCCCATATACCAGATCCATAATACAGTCGTGAGCAAATGTCTGTTTCCATGGATTTAAAATCAAGTCCGTTTATGGAAATATGTAAATGCAAATTGTGATGAGGAAATTTCCTATGGAGGAAAAGAGACACTGTGGAGGTGACACTTAAGTCCAGACCTAAAGCATGAGAAGGAGTCAGTCCAAGAACAGACAAGGGGAAGATCCTGGAAGGCAGAGGAAGAATGCCTGGGAAGCTTCAGATGGGAAGTAGCTTGACTGTCCAAGAAGCAAAAGATGGAGGGGGGTGAGGCGGGGTGGAGGGATGCATGGTGGGTTTGCAGGTGTATATTTTCCCTATATTTGCAACAAGAACTTGGTAATATAAACAGGAAAAGAGTTTATGATAGCTAAGAATTATAAGGTACCTAGAAATAATTGAAAAACATATAAGACCTATATGAAAGAATATATAAAATCTTGTTTAACAACACAAAATCCTGAATAGAGAAAGAGGCCGTGTTTTGGATGCGAAAGTTAAATATCAAGTACTATACAATGTTTGTTAGTAATGCATTGTTGATCCAAATCTCATAATTTCTTGCAACCAGATAAAATGATGTCAAAGTTCATATGGAAAAATATATAAAAAGAGCCTAAAACTTTTTAAAAAATAAAAAGACTGAACTTATTACATATTAAAACCTACCATAAAGCTACTTAAATTAAAGCAGTATAGTATTGGCAGAGGAATCGATGAACAGCGGTGGAATGAAATATAAAGATCAATCATAAAGTATTGTGGGACCTTAATATATGAAAGAGAATGACATTTATGGTAATGTATGTTTTCTTAAAGGCACTAAATGAAAACAAACAGATTTCTAACTCACACTGTACAGAAAAGTACCAGATAAATTAATGATCTAAATTAAAACGAAGGAAGGAAGGAAGGGGGAAAGAAAGGAAGAAAGATAAATTAGGAGAAATTTAGGAGAATGCATAACCATGAGAGTAGGTGACCCGTGTAATCTAGATAGGAAACTAAAAAGAAATATTAGCTGTATTTTTGACCACATAAATAATTGGCAGTGGATATCATATGTTAACATATACCACAAACAAATTCAAAATACAAATGATAAACTGGGAATCACACATAAGTAAATATCCTCAGATTGATTAGTAAAATTGGTAAGTAAAAATGCAAGAAAATAGGAGAAAAAAGAGCAAAAGATATAAAACAATTCACAGTAGAATAAATTCAATTAATAGTCAATAGCAAAAGAAATCAGTACACATGAAAAGTGATGACATCGGGTGCTGGAGAAGATGCAGAAAATGCACTCTTTTGATTGTTGTTGGCAGTGGGAATTTGATCATTTAAAAAAAAAATCTGGGTAAATGGCAGAGTAGAAGGACCTTGCACTCACCTCCTCATACAAGCACACCAAAATCACACCTAACTGCTGAACAACCATTGATTAAAAAGACTGGAACCTACCAAAAAAGATATTCTATAACCAAAGACAAAGAAGGAACCACAATGACACAGCAGGAGGAGCGCTGTGTCAGATATGATCAAATCCCATAACATGGGGGGGCAACCCACAAACTGGAGAATAATTATGTTGCAGAAGATCTCCCACAGGAGTGAGAGCTCTAAGCCCCACAGCCTAGGGGTCTGGCATCAGGAGGAGGATGGCGTTGAAGGCCAGTGGGGCATGCCGGCAGGAGCTCCACAAGGCAGGGGAAACAGAGATCCACTCTTAAAGGGCTCACACAAGAACTCGCATGCACTGGGACCAAAGGCAAAAGCAGTGACTTCATAGGAGCCTGTGCCAGACATACCTGCTGGTCTTGGAGGGTCTCCTAGGGAGGCGGGGAGCAGCTGTGGCTCTCTCTGGGGTCATAAAAGCTGGTAGCAGACATATAAGGGAGTATTCATCTACTTGAAACTTACGAGAGGCAGACATTTTGCCTGAGCCAAGAGCAACAAGATCTGGCCCCATCCAACAGCCTGTAGGCTCCAGGCTCTAGATCAGCTTCTAGAACAGTCTCACCCACCAGGGGTGGACACCAGAAACAAGAAAACTTGTTGAGTTTGGGATTAGCAGATGCAAACTATTATACATAGAATGGATAAAAAACAAGCTTCTAGTGTAGAGCACAGGGAACTCCATTCAATATCCTGTGATAAACTATAATGGAAAAGAAAATGAAAAAGAATGAATAGATACATGACAGATGATAGAGGATAGATGTATAACTGAATCACTTTGCTGTACAGCAAAAGTAACACAATATTATAAATCAACTATACTTCAATTAAATCAATTATTTTAAAAACCCTTGAGACAAATGAAAACAAAATCACAACCACCCAAAACCTATGGGACGCAGCAAAAGCTGTTCTAAGAGGGAAGTTTTTAGTGATACAAGCTAAGAAGAAGAAAATCTCAAATAAATAACCTAACCTTACACCTAACTTATAGAGAAAAATTAACAAAACCCAAATTTAGTAGAAGGAAAGAAATCCTAACAGAGCAGAAATAAATGAAATAGAGCCTAAACAAACAAAAACAAAAATCAATGAACCTAAAACTGGGTTCTTTGAAAAGATAAATAATATAATCCTTAGCCAGACTCATCAGGTAAAAAAGGAGAGGGCCCAAATCAATAAATGTACAAATGAAAAAGAAACAGTTACAACTGACATCACAGAAATACAAAGGACCCTAAGAGATTACTAAAAGCAAATATTTGCCAATAAAATGGACAACCTAGAAAAAACAGACAAATTTTTATAAAGGCACAATCTCCCAAAACTGAAGCAGGAAGAACTGGAATATATGAACTGACCAATTACCATTCCTGAAATTGAATCCATAATTTAAAAAGTCCCAACAAACAAAAATCTAGTGGATGGCTTCACAGGGAATTTCTTCCAAACATTTAGAGAAGAGTTAACACATATCCTTCTGCAAATCTTCCAAAAAATTCCAGAGGTAGAAACACTTCCTAACTCATTCTATGAGGCCATCATCACCCCGATACCAAAAGCCAGACAAATATAGCACACACAATAAGAAAATTACAAGCCCATAGCACTGATGAGCATAGATACCAAAATCGTCAACACAGTATTAGCAAAGAGTCCAAGAATAGATCATACATCATGATCAAGTGGGATTTATCCCAGGGATGTAAGGATTTTTCAATATTCTCAAATCAATCAGTATGATACACCACATCAACAAATTGAAGAATAAAAACCATATGATCAATTCATGCAGAAAAACTTTTGACAAAATTCAACACCATTCATGATAAAAACTCTCCAGGAAATGGGCATAAAGTGAACATATCTCAACATAATAAAGGCCATATATGACAAACCTACAGCTAACATCATTCTCAATGGTGAAAAGCTGAAAGCGTTTCCTCTAGGATCAGGAAAAAGACAAGGATGTCCACTCTCAACACTTTTATTCAATATAGTTTTGGAAGTCCTAGCCATGACAATCAGAATAAAAGGAATCCAAATTGGAAAAGAAGTAAAACTGGCACTGTTTTCAGATGACATGATACTATACATAGAAAGTCCTAAAGATGCTACCAGAAAACTACTAGAGCTCATCAATGAATTTGGTAAAGTTACAGGATACAAAATTAATACAGAGAAATCTGTTGCACTTCTATACACTAACAATGAAAGATCAGAAAAAGACATTAAAGAAACAATCACATTTACCATCACATCAAAAAGAAAAAAATACTGAGGAATAAACCTTCCTAAGGAGACAAAAGACCTGTACTCCAAAAACTATAAGATGCTGATGAATGAGATCAAAGAGAACACAAACAGACTGAAAGATATACAATATTCTTGGATTGGCAGAATCAATATTATTGAAATGACTATACCACCCAAGGCAATTCAGATTCAATGCAATCCCTTTCAAATTACCAATGGCATTTTTCACAGAACTAGAACAAATAATCTTAAAATTTGTATAGAGACAAATAGTCAAAGCAATCTTGAGAAAGAAAAACAGAGCTGGAGGAATCAGTCTCCATGACTTCAGACTATACTACACAGCACAGTCATCAAAACAATATGATAGTGGCACAAAAACAGAAATATAGATGAATAGAACAGAATAGAAAGCCCAGAAATAAACGTAATCATCCATGGTCAATTAATCTATGACAAAGATGGAAAGACTATACAATGGAGGAAAGACAGTCTGTTCAACAAATGGTGCTGGGAAAACTGGACAGCTACATGTAAAAAAATGAAATTAAGCATTTTTTAACAGCATATGCAAAAATAAACTCAAAATGGATTAACGAACTAAATGTAAGGCAGGATACTATAATACTTAGAGGAAAACATAGGCAGAACACACTTTGATGTAAATCACAGCAAACACACTTTGACATAAATCACAGCAATATCTTTTCCAAGCCAACTCCTAGAGTAATGGAAGTAAAAACAAAAATAAACAAATGGGACCTAATTAAACTCAAAGCTATCACACAGCAAAGAAAACCATAAACAAAACGAAAAGATGACCCACAGATTGGTAGAAAATATTTGCAAATGATGTGACCAACAAGGGATTAGTCGCCAAAATTTACAAATATCTCATGCAGCTCAATATCCAAAACCCAAACAACCCAATCAAACAATGGGCAGAAGACCTAAATAGACATTTCTCCAAAGAAAACATACAGATGCCCGAGAGGTACATGAAAAGATGCTCAATGTCATTAATTATTAGAGAAATGCAAATCAAAACTCCAATGAAATATGATCTCACACCAGTCAGAATAGCCACCATCAAAAAATGTAAAAACAATAAATGCTGGGGAGGGTTTGCAGAAAAAGGGACACTCCTGCACTGTTGGTGGGAATGTAAATTGATACAGCCACTATGGAGAACAGTGTGGAGGTTCCTTTAAAAACTAAAAATAGAACTACCATATGATCCTGCCATCCCACTCCTGGGCACATATACGAACAAAACTCTAATTCGAAAAGATACATGCACCCCAATGTTCATAGCAGCACAATTTACAATAGCCAAGACATGGAATCAACCTAAATGTCCATCAACAGATGGATAAAGATATACAATGGAATATTACTCAGTCATAAAAAAGAATGAAATAATGCCATTTGCATCATCATGGATGGACTTAGAGATTGTCATACTAAGTGAAGTATGTCAGACAGAGAAAGACAAATATATGATATCATTTAAATCAAAATCTAAGAAAAAGTGAAACAAATGAACTTATTTACAAAACAGAAACAGACTCACAGACTTAGAGAATGAACTTATGGTTACTAGGGGGAAGGGTCAGGGGGAGGGATAGATTGGGAGTTTGGGAATGACATGTACACACTACTATATTTAAAGTAGATAACCAATAAGGAGCTACCGTATAGCACAGGGAACTCTGCTCAATATTCTGTAATAACCTAAATGGGAAAAAAATTTGAACCAGAATAAATACATGTATATGTATAACTGAATCACTTTGCTGTACACCTGAAACTAACACAACATTGTTAATCATCTATGCTCCAATATAAAACAAAAATTAAAAAAAAAGAATCACACACACAAAAAAAGAAAATTACTGGCCCATATCACAAGGAGAAGAACAAATACCATATAATATCACCTATATGTGCAATGTAAAATATGACGCAAATGAACTTCTATGAAACAGAAACAGACGCATAAACATAGAGAAGAGACTAGTGTTTGCCAAGGGAGAAGGGGAGCAGCAGGGGATGGCTTGGGAGTTTGGGTTTAGCAGATGCAAACTATTATACATAAAATGGATAAAGAACAAGGTCCTACTGTAGAGCACAGGGAACTCTATTCAATATCCTGTGACAAACCATAATGGAAATGAAAATGAAAAAGAATGGATAGATGGACAGATAGACGTATAACTGAATCACTTTTCTCTACAAAAGAAAGTAACACAACATTGTAAGTCAACTATATGTCAATTAAATCAATTTACAAAAAACATACAGACAAATGACGACTCAAAACGTGTCAGACACAGCAAGAGCAGTTCAAAGAGGGAAGTTTTACGCAATACAAGCTAAAAAGAAGAAAAATCTCAATAACCTGACCTTACACGGAATGTAACTAGAGAAAGATGAATAAACAAAATCCAAAGTTAGTAGAAGGAAAGAAATCATAAAGATCAGAGCAGAAATAAACGAAATAGAGCCTTAAAAAAAAACAGAAAAAATATCAGTGAAACTAAAAGCTTGTTCTTTGAAAATATTAAAAAAATTGATAAACCTTAGCCAGACTCATTATCAAAAAAAGGGAGAGAGCCCAAATCAATAAATGTAGAAATGAAAAAGAAGTTACAACTGACATCACAGAGATACAAAGAACCCTAAGAGACTACAATGAGCAACTATTTGCCAATAAAATGGAAAATCTACAGCAGATGAACACATTTTTACAGAGGTACAATCTCCCAGAACTGAACCAGGAAGAACTGGAATATATGAACTGACCAATTACCACTCCTGAAATTGAATCAGTAATTTAAAAAGTCCCAACAAACAAAAACCCAGGACCAGATGGCTTCACAGGGAATTTCTACCATACCTTTAGAGAAGAGTTAACAGCTATCCTTCTGCAAATCTTCCAAAAAATTGCAGAGGAAGGAGCACTTCCGAACTCATTCTATGAGGCCACCATCACCCTGATGAAAAAAAACAGACAAAGATATCACACACAGAAAAGATAATTACAGGCCCATATCACAGATGAACATAGACGCCAAAATCATCAACACAATATTAGCAAACAGAATCCAACAATACATTAAAAGGATTATACATCACGATCAAGTGGGATTTACCCCAGAGATACAAGGAATTTTCAATATCCACAAATCAATCACTGTGATACACCAATTGAACATAAAAACCATATGATCCTTTCTAGAGAGACAGGGAAAGCTTTTGATAAAATTGAACATCCATTTATGAAAAAAAAACAACTCTGTAGACGGTGGGCACAGAAGAAACATACCTCAATGTAATAAAGGTCATATATGACAAACCCGGCATTAATATCATACTCGATGGTAAAAAGCTGAAAGAATTTTCTCTAAGATAATGAACAACAAGATCATGAACATGCCCATTCTCACCACTTTTATATAACATAAGTTTCAAAGTCGTAGCCAGAGCAACAGAGGAGAAAAATTAAAAAAAGAATCCAACTTGGAAAAAAAGAAGTAAAACTGTCACTTTTTGCAGATGACATGTTAGTACACATAGAAAAGTATAAAGAGGCAACCAGAAAACTGCTAAAACTCATCAATGAATTCAGTAAAGTTGCAGGATAAAAAAAAATATTACAGAGAAATCTGCTTCATTTCTATACACTATCAGTGAAAGATCCGAAGGAGAAACTCAGGAAACAATCCCATTTATCATAGCATCAAATAAAAGAAAATATTTTAGAAATCAACCTACCTAAGGAGGCAAAAGATCCCTACTCCAAAAACTATAAGATGCTGATGAAAGAAATTAAAGCCGACACACACAGATGGAAAGAAAGACCTGTTCTTGGATGGAAGAATCAATATTGTTAAAATGATCACACTGTTCAGAACAATCTATGGATCCAATGAAATCCCTATCAAATGACCAAGGGCATTCTTCACAGAACTAGAGCACAAAAAATTTAAATTTGTATGGAAACACAAAAGACCGTGAATAACCAAAACAACCTTGGGAAAGAAGAAAGAAGCTGAAGTAATCACTCTCTCTGTCTTCAGATTATATTACCAGGCTACAGTAATTAAAACAGTATGGCCTATTGGCAAAAAACCCAATATATAGATCAATGAAACAGGAAAGAAAGCACAGAAATAAATCATTCAGCTAGGGTCAATTAATTTAAAACAAAGGAGGCAAGAATATACAATGGAGAAAATACAGTCTATTCAATAAGTGGTGCTGGGAAAACTGGACAGCTACATGTAAAGAATGAAACTAGAACATTCTTAACACCCTATCCCAAAATAATCACAAAATGAATTAAAAACCTAAGTGGAGGGCTTCCCTGGTGGCTCAGTGGTTGCGCGTCCACCTGCCAATGCGGGGGAACCGGGTTCGCGCCCCGGTCTGGGAGGATCCCCAATGCCGCGGAGCGGCTGGGCCCGTGAGCCATGGCCGCTGGGCCTGCGTGTCTGGAGCCTGTGCTCTGCAATGGGAGAGGCCACAGAAGAGGGAAACCCGCATATCACCAAAAAAAAAAAAAAAAAAAAAACAAAAAAAAAAACAAAAAACCTAAGTGGAAAACCAGACACTAAAAGACTCCCAGAGGAAAACCTAGACAGAACACACTTTGACATAAATTGCAGCAATATCTTTCTAGTTTTGGGTCCTGGGTAATTGAAATAAAAACAGAAATCAACAAATAGGACCTAATCAAACGCAAAAATGTTGACACAGCAAAGGAAACCATAAACAAAAAGGAAAGACAACCTACAGACTGAGAGAAAATATTTGCAAATAAGGCAACCGACAAGGTCTTAATTTCCAAAATATACAAATATCTCATACAACTGAACAACCAAAAAACAAAATTACTCACTCAAAAAATGGGCAGAATATCTACGTAGATATTTCTTCAAAGAAGACATACAGAGAGCCAACAGGCACATGAAAAGATGCTCAACATTGATAATTATTAGAGAAATGCAAATCACAACTACAATGACGTATCACCTCACACCAGTCAGAATGGCATTCATTAAAAAGTCTATAATAACGAATGCTGGCGAGGGTGTGGAGAAAAGGGAACCCTCCTACACTGTGCATGGTAATGTAAATTGGTGCAGCCACCTTGGAAAACAGTATGGAGCTTATTCAAAAAGCTAAAAATTGACTTGCCATATGATCCAGCAACTCCTGGGTATATATATCCAGACAAGCTTCTAATTCAAGAAGGTACATGAATCCCTATGTGCACAGCAGCAATATTAACCATAGCCAAGACACGGAAGCAACCCAAATGTCCACTGACACAAGAATGGCTAAAGCAGTTGTGGTATATATACACAATGGAATACTACTCAGCCATAACTAATGATGAAATAATGCCATTTGCAGCAACATGAATGGAGCTAGAGATTATCACACTAAGTGAAGCAAGTCACAAAGAGAAGGAGAAATACCATATGTTATCACTTATATGTGGAATGAAAAATCTGACACAAAATAACTTATCTACATAAAAGAAACAGACTCACAGACGTAGAGAAG
>NC_041217.1:3747239-3748589 GCF_002837175.3 Physeter macrocephalus | reverse complement strand
ATGAAATAATGCCATTTGCAGCAACATGAATGGAGCTAGAGATTATCACACTAAGTGAAGCAAGTCACAAAGAGAAGGAGAAATACCATATGTTATCACTTATATGTGGAATGAAAAATCTGACACAAAATAACTTATCTACATAAAAGAAACAGACTCACAGATGTAGAGAAGAGACTGGTTGTTGCCAGGGAGAGGGGAAGCACGGAAGAGATGGATTGGGAGTTTGGGGTTAGCAGATGCAAACTATTATACATAGAATGGAGAAGGAACTAGGTCATGGAGAAAAGGGAACCCTCCTATCCTCTTGAAGGAAATGTAAATTGGGACAGACACTCTAAAGAACAGTATGGGGGTTCCTTAAGAAACTAAAAGTAGAGCTACCATATGATCCAGCAATCCCACTCCTGGGCATATATTCAGAGAAATACACGGCTCCAAAATGTCCATTGACAGAAGAATGGATGAAGGAGACGTGCTACATATATACAATGGAATATTACTCAGCCAACAAAAAGAATGAAATAATGCCATTTACAGCAACATGGTTGGACCTGGAGATTATCATACTAATTGAAGTAAAAATATCATACAGTATTGCTTATATACGGAATCTAAAAAGAAATGATACAAATGAACTTATTTACAAAACAAACAGACTCACAGACTTAGATTACAAACTTATGGTTACCAGAGGGAATGGGGTGGGTGGGGAGGGATAGATTGGGAGTGTAGGATTTACATGTACACACACTCTTGTCTTAAAACAGATAGGAAATAAGGACCTACTGTATAGTACAGGGAGTTTGCTCAATATTTTGTAATAACCTAAATGAGAATTAATATGAAAACGAATAGGTACATATATAATGCGTAAGTGAATCACTTTGCTGCACACCTGCAACTAACACAGCATTGTTACTCAACTATATTCTAATACAAAATAAAAATTTAAAAAATTTTAATTCATTAATTAATTAATTTAAAAAAGGAATAAAGTCCTAGTGTATACCAGAGGAAATTGTATTCAATATCCCGTGATAAACCACACTGGAAAAGAAAATGAGAAAGAATGCATAGACAGACAGATAGGTGTTTAACTGAATCAATTTGCTGTACAGCAAAAGTAACAAAACATTGTAAAGGATCTATACTTCAATTAAATCAATTTAAGAAAACCCTAGGGACAAAAACAAAAACACAATGACCCAAAACCTATGGGATGCAGCAAAAGCTGTCCGAAGAGGGAAGTTTTTAGCGATACAAGCTAACAAGAAGAAAAAGCTTAAATAAATGACGTAACTTTACACCTAACGTAACTAGAGAAAAGTGAACAAACAAAACCCAAAC
>NC_041217.1:3745113-3745965 GCF_002837175.3 Physeter macrocephalus | reverse complement strand
CAAACCTCGCCCCTAATCTTATTTCCCTCCCATGTAATCTTCCTTGCATTTGGTTTGACCAAAAAAATATGGAAGTGACTGGTAATGAGAGCTATATCACAAAGTTGAATATTTGATGTGGTGCCTATTACTCAATGGAAGGGTTGGGCGACGTGCATGCCTGACACCCGTGCACACACACGTGCACACACATACATGTATAATCTTACTTTTCTATTTAATCTGAGGGAGAGTGAAGAGCTAAACCTTGTTGGTTGGGCTGATGCATCTGTTATTCCAGCCTCTTTTACAAGATGATCATCCTGGAGGAGAGGGGTGGAGAGTGTTTTGCATTCTGTGTATCTCACTTGTGGAAGGTGACATACACTCCTACAGAGGAGTTCAAGAACATAGGTTGGTTTTATTTTTATCCTAAAAGGAACTATACCTCATGCTTTTCTTGGTACATGTGTGGTACTTAAAATTATTGAATATATGAATAACAATTATATTGAATATAATATATGAATAGACAATTTCAGGGACAGTATGTTTAATTCATTTTATTATTAGTGGTTTTTCATAGTGTGATCTGGAACTTCCAGTAAGCCCGCAAATGAATAATTATTGAATTTTATTTTTAATTAAAAAAAATCACTCTGAATTATTCTGTAAGCTCAGTATTTATAGTCAGATAAATAACAATGTCATCAGAGACACAAATAATGATGTGCACCAGGTAAATAGGAATTTATGAAGTTATGTCAGGACTTCAGTTTTACACATTTTAAAATATATGTCCTGGGGCTTCCCTGGTGGCAGAGTGGTTAAGAATCCACCCGCCAATGCAGGGGACATGGGTTTGAGCCGTGG
>NC_041217.1:3736240-3744613 GCF_002837175.3 Physeter macrocephalus | reverse complement strand
TGAAAGCATTTCCTCTAGGATCAGGAACAAGACAAGGATGTCCACTCTGGTCACTTTTATTTAACATAGGTTGGGAAGTCCTAGCCATGGCAATCAGAGAAGAAAAAGAAACAAAAGGAATCCAAATTGGAAAAGAGGGCACAAAACTGTCACTGGTTGCGGATGACATGATACTGTACACAGAAAATCCTAAACATGTTACCAGGGAACTGCTAGAGCTCATCAATGAATCTGGTAAAGTTGCAGGATACAAAATAAATATACAGAAATCTGTTGTACTTCTATACACTAACAACAAAAGATCAGAAAAATGTGTTAAAGAAACAACCCCATTTACCATCACATCAAGACGAAAAAAATACGTAGGAATAAACCTAACTAAGGAGACAAAAGGCTAGTACTCCAAAAACTCTAAGATACCGATGCACGAAATAGAAGACAACAGAAACAGATGGAAAGATATACAATGTTCTTGGGTTAGAATAATCAATATTGTCAAAATGACTATACTATCCTAGGCAATCTACAGATTCAGTGCAATCCCTATCAAATTACCAGTGGCACTTTTCACAGAACTAGAACACACTAGTCTTAAAATTTGTATGGAGCCAAATATTCAAAGCAATCTTGAGAAAGGAAAATGCAGCTGGAGGAATCAGGCTCCCTGACTTCAGACTGTACTACACAGCTTCAGTCTTCAAAGGAATGTGGTACTGGCACAAAAACAGAAATATAGATGAATGGAACAGGATAGAAATCCCAAAATAAACCCACACATCTATGGTCAATTAATCTATGACAGAGGAGGCAAAACTATACAATGGAGGAAAGACAGTCTGTTCAACAAAGAGTGCTGGACAACTACAAGTAAAAAAAAGAAATTAAAACATTCTTTAACATCATATACAAAAATAAACTCAAAATGGATTAAAAACCTAAATGTAAGACAGGATACTCTAATACTCTTAGAGGAAAGCATAAGCAGAACACTCATTGACAATCTGCAGCAATATCTTTGTCTAGCCGTCTCCTAGAGTAATGGATATAGAAACAAAAATAAACAAATGGGACCTAATTAAACTCAAACTATTTTGCACAGCAAAGGAAACCATAGACAAAAAGACAACCCACGGAATGGGAGAAAGTGTTTACAAATGATGCTACCTACAAGGGATTAGTCTCCAAAATTTACAAACAACGCATGTGGGTCAATATCAAAACAACAATCAATCAATCAATCAATCACAATGGGCAGAAGACCTAAATAGACATTTCTCCAAAGAAGACATACAGATGGCCAAGAGGCACATGAAAAGATGCTCAAAACCACATTACTGTATAATTGGAAAATAGAGGAAGAAAAATCACCCACACAATCTCTTTTTGACCTGAGATACCTAACTATTACTATAAAATCTTTCAATATTTTTAAAATTTTGCTTTTTAATTATTAAAATATAGGTATCTGGAAATAAAAATTCAAACAGTATAGAAAGCCATAAAAAGTAAGTCTTCTTCATACATAGGATGAACAGGCACATAAAAAGATGCTCAACATCGCTAATTATTAGAGAAATGCAAATCAAAACTACAATGAGGTACCACCTCACACCAGTCAGAATGGCCATCATTAACAAGTCTACAAATAACAAATGCTGGAGAGGGGGTAGAAAAAAGGGAACACTCCTACACTGTTGGTGGGAATGTAAATTGGTGCAGCCACTATGGAAAACAGTATGGAGATTCCTCAAAAAACTAAAAATAGAGTTTCTGGATGATTCCGCAATCCCACCTCTCGGCATACATCCAGACAAAACTATAACTTGAAAAGATACATGCACCCCAATGTTCACAGCAGCACTATTTACAATAGTCAATACATGGAAACAAGCTAAATGTCCATCGATAGATAAACGGATAAAGATGTGGTATATATACACAATGGAATACTACTCAGCCATAAAAAAGAATGAAATAATGCCATTTGCAGCATCATGGATGGAACTAGGGATTGCCATACTGAGTGAAGGGAGTCAGACAGATTAAGATAAATATCATATGATATCATTTATAGGTGGAATCTAAAAAAAAAACGATACAAATGAACTTATTTACAAAACAGAAACAGACTCACAGACTTAGAGAACAAACTTATGGTTACCAGAGGGAAGGGTCGGGGGGGAAGGATAGGTTGGAAGTTTGGGATTGACATGTACACACGGCTATACTGAAAATAGAGAACCAATAAGGACTTGATGTATAGCACAGGGAACTCTGCTCAATACTGTATAATAATCTAAATGGGAAAAGAATTTGAAAAAGATACATATATATGTATAAGTGAATCACATTGCTGTACACCTGAAACTAACACAACATTGTTGATCCGCTATGCTCCAATAGAAAATAAAAATGTTTTTAAAAAACAAAACAACCACAAAGAAAAATTACAAGCCCATATCACAAGGAGAACAGACATCATATGCTATCACTTATAAGTGCAATGTAAAATATGACAGAAATGAACTTACATACGAAAGGGAAACAGTCTCAGACATAGAGAAGAGAATGGTGTTTGCCAAGGGAGAGGAGAAAAGGAGAGATGTGTTGGGAGTTTGGGATTAACAGATGCAAACTCTTATACATAGAATGGGTAATGAACAACGTCCTACTATATAGCACAGGGAACTGTATTCAATATCCTGTGATAAACCATAATGGAAAAGAAAATGAAAAAGAATGGATAGATGGACAGATATTCAACTGAATCACTTTGCCGTACAGCAGAAGGTAACACAACATTGTAAATCAGCTATACTTCAGCTAAATTAATTAAAAAGATCTCTAGAGACAAATAAAAACCAAAACATGACTCAAAACCTATTGGATGCAGCAAAAGCAGCTCTAAGAGGGAAGTTTTTAGCACTACAAGCTAAAAAGAAGAAAAACCTCAAATAAATAACCTAACCTTACACTGAATGTAACTAGAGAAAGATGAATAAACGAAACCCCAAATTAGTAGAAGGCAAGAAATCATAAAGATCAGAATAGAAATAAATGAAATAGAGCCTTAAAAAGACAAAGAAAAGATCAATGAAATTAAAAGCTGGTTCTTTGAAAAGATAAACAAAATTGATAAACCTTAGCCAGATTCATCACCAAAAAGAGGGAGAGCCCAAATCAATAAATGTAGAAATGAAAAAGAAGTTACAACTGACATCATGGAAATACAAAGGACGCTAAGAGACTGTAATGAGCCATTATTTGCCAATAAAACTGACAATCTAGAGGAAATGGCAAATTTTTACAAAGATACAATCTTCCAATGCTGAACCAGGAAGAACTAGAAAATATGGACAGACAAATTACCTTTCCTTAAATTGAATCAGTAATTTATAAACTCCCAGCAAACACAAATCCAGGACCGGATGGCTTCACAGGGGAATTCTACCAAACATTCAGTGAAGAGTTAACACCTATCCCTCTGCAACTCTTCCAAAAATTGCAGAGGAAGGAACACTTCTGAACTCATTCTATGAGGCCACCATCATCCTGATACCACAAACCAGACAAAGATATCATACACAGAAAGGAAAATTACAGGCCCATGTCACAGATGAACGTAGATGCCAAAATCCTCAACACAATAATGACATCCAACAATCCATTAAAAGGATCATACACCATGATCATGTGGGATTTATCTCAGGGATGCAAAGATTTTCCATATCCTCAAATCAATCAGTGTGATACAGCACATCAACCAACTGAAGAATAAAAACCATATGGTCCTCTCAATAGAGGCAGGAAAGGCTTTTGATGAAATTCAGCATCCATTTATGATAAAAACTCTCCAGTAAGCGGGGGCATAGAGGGAACCTACCTCAATGTAATAAAGGCCATATACAACAGACTCACAACTAACATCATACTTAACGGTGAAAAGCTGAAAGAACTCCAAGATTGTGAGCAAGACCACGAGGCTCACACTCACCACTTTTGTTCAACGTAGTTTTGGAAGTGCTAGCCACAGCAATCAGAGGAGACAAAAAATCAAAATTGGAAAAGAAGTAAAACTGTCACTCTTTTCAGATGACATGATAGTATACGTAGAAAATTCTAAAGAAACTACCAGAAACTGCTAGACCTCATCAATGAATTCGGGAATGTTGCAGGATACTAAATTAATACACAGAAATCTGTTGCATTTCTATACACAAACAACAAAAGTTCTCAAAGAGAAATTCAGGAAACAATCCCATTTACCCTTGAATGAAAAACAAGAAAATGTCCTTGGAATAAACCTACCTAAGGAGGCAAAAGACCTCTACTCTGAAAACTGTAAGACACTGATGAAGGAAACTGAAGCCGACACACACACAGATGAAAAGATAGACAGTGTACTTCAATGAGAAAAATCAACAATGTTAAAATGACCACCCTACTCAGAGCAATCAATGCAATTCCTATCGAATGACCACTGGCATTTTTCACAGACCTAGAACACACAAAAAATTTACATTTGTGTGGAAACACAGAAGACCCTGGATAGCCAAAACAATTTTGGGAAAGGAGAACAAAGCTGGAGGAATCATGCTCCCTGACTTCAGACTATACTACCAGGCTACAGTAATCAAAACAGTATGGTCTACTGGCACAAACACTGACATATATATCAATATATCAACAAAATAGGAGAGAAAGCCCAGAAATAAACCTATGCACCTATGGTCAATTAATCTATGATAAAGGAGGAAAGAATATAGAGAGGAGAAAAGACAGTCTCTTCAATAAGTGGTGCTGGGAAAAATGGACAACTACATGTAAAAGAATGAAAGTAGAACATTCTCTAACACCCTATCCCAAAATAGACTCAAAATTGATTAAAGACCTAAGTTTAAGACTGGGTAGTAAAAGACTCTTAGAGGAAAACCCAGGCAGAATACTCTTTGACATAAATTGCAGCAATAATTTTCTAGATTCAGCTCCTAGTGTAATGGAAATAAAAACAAAAATAAACAAGCAGGACCTAAACATACTTAAAGGGTTGGCACAGCAAAGGAAACCATAAATGAAAAGGAAAGACAACTTAGAGACCTGGAAGAAAATATTTTTAAATGAGCTGACTGACAAGACCTTAATTTCCAAAATAGTACAAACAGCTCATACAACTTCACAACAAAAAAAGGACCCAATTGAAAAATGGGCAGAATATCTACATAGATATTTCTTCAAAGAAGACATACAGAGAGCCAACAGGCACATGAAAAGATGCTCAACATTGATAATTATTAGAGAAATGCAAATCAAATCTACAATGAGGTATCACCTCACACCAGTCAGAATGGTCATCATTAAAAAGTCTACAAATAACGAATGCTGGAGAGGGTGTGGAGAAAAGGGAACCCTTCTACACTGTTGCTGGGAATGCAAATTGGTGTGGTGGCTTAGGAAAACAGTATGGCTGTTCCTCAAAACCTATGTACGGAACTACCATATCATCCAGCATTCCCAATCCTGGGCATATATCGAGACAAAAGTATAATTCAAAAAGAAACTGCTATTGTATAGCTAGCGGAACTATACTCAATATTTTGTAATAACCTGTAAGGGAATGGAATCTGATAGAGAGCACTGTACCCTAATCACTAGACCACCAGGGAATGTAAGGAAGAGAATGGAATCTGGTTAAGAATATATATACATAAAAATACATGTGTGGGGCTTCCCTGGTGGCGCAGTGTTTGCGCGTCTGCCTGCCGATGCAGGGGAACCAGGTTCGCATCCCGGTCTGGGAGGATCCCACATGCCGCGGAGCGGCTGGGCCCTTGAGCCATGGCCACTGGGCCTGTGTGTCCGGACCCTGTGCTCTGCAATGGGAGAGGCCACAGCTGAGGGAGGCCCGCATGCCACAAAAAAAAAAAAAAAAAATGTGTAACTTTGTCACTGTGCTGTACACCTGAAACTAATGTGACACTGAGAGTCAACTATAGTTCAAATAAAACAGGAACAGATAGAATGCACAACGTATAGTGTGAACTCTAAAAAAAAAAAAAAAAAAAAAAAACAAAACAGAAAAAGTAAATAAAAAAGATAGTTTAAAATAAACCTTTAGGGGAGACTGCGGGTGGCAGAGGGGGAAGCTTCGGAGCCGCGGAGGAGAGCGCAGCAACAGGGGTGCGGAGGGCAAAGCGGAGAGATTCCTGCAGAGGATCGGTGCCGACCGGCACTCACCAGACCGAGAGGAGGGGTGCGGAGGGCAAAGTGGAGAGATTCCTGCAGAGGATCGGTGCCGACCGGCACTCACCGGCCTGAGAGGCTTGTCTGCTCACCCGCCTGGGTTGGCGGGGGCTGGGAGCTGAGGCTCGGGCTTCGGTCGGATCGCAGGGAGAGGACTGGGGTTGGGGGCATGAACACAGCCTGAAGGGGGCTAGTTCACCACGGCTGGCCGGGAGGGAGTCCGTGAAAAGGTCTGGAGCTGCCTAAGAGGCAAGAGACCTTTTCTTCCCTCTTTGATTCCTGGTGCGCGAGGAGAGGGGTTTAAGAGCGCCGCTTAAAGGAGCTCCAGAGACGGAGGCGGAACTGCCGAAGAGACAAGACTTTTTCTTGCCTCTGTTTACTGGTGCGCGAGGAGAGGCGATTAAGCGCACCGCGTAAAGGAGCTCCAGAGACGGGCGCGAGCCGTGGCTGTCGGCGCGGATACCAGAGACGGGCATGAGACTCTAAGGCCGCTGCTGCCGCCACCAGGAAGCCTGTGTGCGAGCCCAGGTCACTCTCCACACCTCCCCTCCCCTCCTGTGCAGCCCACTATCGCCAGGGTCCCGTGATCCAGGGTCAACTTCCCCGGGAGAACACACGGCGCACCTCGGGTTGGTGGAGAGTCACGCCAGCCTCTGACGCCGCAGGCTCACCCCTCATCCATACCCCTCCCTCCCCCAGGCCTGAGTGAGCCAGAGCCCCCGAATCAGCTGCTCCTTTAACCCAGTCCTGTCTGAGCGAAAAGATGCCCTCGGACGACCTACGCGCAGAGGCAGGGCCAAGTCCAAAGCTGAACTCTAGGAGCTGTGCGAACAAAGAGGAGAGGTGGAGGTCTCTCCCAGCAGCCTCAGAAGCAGCAGATTAAAGCTCAACAATCAACTTGAAGTGCCCTGCATCTGTGGAAAACCTGAATAGACAGCGAAATATCCCAAGTTGAGGAGGTGGATTTTGGGAGCAAGATATTATTTTCCCCTTTTTTTCTTTTTGTGAGTGTGTATGTGTGTGCTGCTGTGTGAGATTTTGTCTGTATAGCTTTGCTTTCACCATTTGTCCTAGGGTTCTGACCGACCTTTTTTTTTTTTTAATAAAATTCTTCTCCTTAATAATTATTTTTTTTAATAACTATATCTTATCCTACTTTATTTTGTCTTCTTCCTTTCTTTCATCCTTTCTTTCTTCCCTCCTTCCTTCTTTCCTCCCTTCCTTCCTCTCTTCTTTCCTTACTTCCATTCTTGCTTTCTTCCTTCCTTCATTTCTTCCTTCCTCCCTTCCTTTCCTTCTTTCCTTTCTATTTTTTCTCCCTTTTATTTTGAGCCATGTGGATTAAAGGCTCTTGGTGCCCCAGCCAGGCGTCAGGGCTGTGTCTCTGAGGTGGGAGAACCAACTTCAGGACACTGGTCCACAAGAGACCTCCCAGCTCCACGCTATATCAAACGGCGAAAATCTCCCAGAGATCTCCATCTCAACACCAAGACCCAGCTTCGCTCAAGGACCAGCAATGTACAGTGCTGGACACCCTATGCCCGACAAATAGCAAGACAGGACTACAGCCCCATCCATTAGCAGAGAGGCTGCCTAAAATCATAATAAGGCTACCAACATCCCAAAACACACCACCAGACGTGGACCTGCCCACCAGAAAGACAAGATCCAGCCTCATCCACCTGAACATAGGCACTAGTCCCCCCAACCCACTGAACCAACCTTAGCCACTGGGGACAGTCACCAAAAACAACGAGAACTACGAACCTGCAGCCTACAAAAAGGAGACCCCAAACACAGTAAGATAAGCAAAATGAAAAGACAGAAAAACACACAGCAGATGAAGGAGCAAGATAAAAACCCACCAGACCTAACAAATGAAGAGGAAATACGCAGTCTACTTGAAAAATAATTCAGAGTAATGTTAGTAAAGATGATTCAAAATCTTGGAAATAGAATAGACAAATTGCAGGAATCATTTAACAAGGACCTAGAAGAAATAAAGAGGAAGAAAGCAACGATAAGCAACACAATAAATGAAATGAAAAATACTCTAGATGGGATCAATAGCAGAATAACTGAGGCAGAAGAACGGATAAGTGACCTGGAAGATAAAATAGTGGAAATAACTAC
>NC_041217.1:3733635-3735282 GCF_002837175.3 Physeter macrocephalus | reverse complement strand
AGACCCACTTCAGACCTAGGGACATATACAGACTGAAAGTGAGGGGATGGAAAAAGATATTCCATGCAAATGGAAATCAGAAGAAAACTGGAGTAGCAATTCTCATATCAGACAAAATAGACTTTAAAATAAAAACTATTACAAGAGACAAAGAAGGACACTACATAATGATCAAGGGATCGATCCATGAAGAAGATATAACAATTGTAAATATTTATGCCCCCAACATAGGAGCACCTCAATACATAAGGCAAATACTAACAGCCATGAAAGGGGAAATCAACAGTAACACAATCATAGTAGGGGACTTTAACACCCCACTTTCACCAATGGACAGACAGATCATCGAAAATGAAAATAAATAAGGAAACACAAGCTTTAAATGATACATTACACAAGATAGACTTAATGGATATTTATAGGACATTCCACCCAAAAACAACAGAATACACATTTTTCTCAAGTGCTCATGGAACATTCTCCAAGATAGATCATATATTGGGCCACAAATCTAGCCTTGGTAAATTCACGAAAATTGAAATCGTATCAAGTATCTTTTCCGACAACAACACTATGAGACTAGATATCAATTACCAAAAAACCCCCAAATTTAGCAGAAGGAAAGAAATAATAGAGATCGGATCAGAAATAAATGAAAAAGAAATGAAGGAAATGATAGCAAAGATCAATAGAACTAAAAGCTGGTTCTTTGAGAAGATAAAATTGATAAACCATTAGCCAGACTCATCAAGAAAAAAAGGGAGAAGACTCAAACCAATAGAATTAGAAATGAAAAAGGAGACGTAACAACGGACACTGCAGAAATACAAAAGATTATTAGAGATTACTACAAGCAACTGTATGCCAATAAAATGGACAACCTGGAAGAAATGGACAAATTCTTAGAAATGCACAAGCTGCCGAGACTGAACCAGGAAGAAATAGAAAATATGAACAGACCAATCACAAGCACTGAAATTGAAACTGTGATTAAAAATCTTCCAACACACAAAAGCCCAGGACCAGATGGCTTCACAGGCGAATTCTATCAAACATTTAGAGAAGAGTTAACATCTATCCTTCTCAAACTCTTCCAAAAGATAGCAGAGGGAGGAACACTCCCAAACTCATTCTATGAGGCCACCATCACCCTGATACCAAAACCAGACAAAGACGTCACAAAGAAAGAAAACTACAGGCCAATATCACTGATGAACATAGATGCAAAAATCCTCAACAAAATACTAGCAAACAGAATCCAACAGCACATTAAAAGGATCATACACCATGATCAAGTGGGGTTTATTCCAGGAATGCAAGGATTCTTCAATATATGCAAATCAATCAATGTGATACACCATATTAACAAATTGAAGGAGAAAAACCATATGATCATCTCAATAGATGCAGAGAAAGCTTTTGACAAAATTCAACACCCATTTATGATAAAAACCCTGCAGAAAGTAGGCATAGAGGGAACTTTCCTCAACATAATAAAGGCCACATATGACAAACCAATAGCCAGCATCATTCTCAATGGTGAAAAATTGAAAACATTTCCACTAAGATCAGGAGCAAGACAAGGTTGCCCACTCTCACCACTCTTATTCAACATAGTTTTGGAAGTTCTAGCCACAGCAATCAGAG
>NC_041217.1:3723694-3731955 GCF_002837175.3 Physeter macrocephalus | reverse complement strand
CGAGAGGGGTGGGATAGGGAGGGTGGGAGGTAGGGAGACGCAAGAGGGAAGAGATTTGGGAACATATGTATATGTATAACTGATTCACTTTGTTGTAAAGCAGAAACTAACACACCATTGTAAAACAGTTATACTCCAATAAAAATGTTAAAAAAAATAAAAATAAACCTTTAGATTAAAATATATCAGAGAAATTATTAACCAACAATCCAAATATATGCATATAACCTAACCAAAAGCAGGCAAGCGGAAGTATTCATTTAAATTGGAAAAATTTCCCAGAACCGATTCAACGAATGAGTTCTTTCAGTCACATTCTTAATATGTATCCAGGTGTCCTGCCATCAAATATTTCCCTTTAACTTCAATAAGTATCTACGCGTTTAGTAATCTGTTAACACGCAGGAAATATTCCAAGAAAGTTGTTCCCACCTCTTTTATTAGTTATTCTTGATTGTTACTGTTCTGTTATTTTCTATAAAGTTAACATTTCACCTCTATGCTAATCTTTATTCATCTAAAACTGCACATCAGCTGGATCATCAAACTCCTGTTGCTATTTTGTCGAGAAGACATCTTCTTTCTTTCTGCTAAAGAACGGGGTATCGACTTTCCTCTGCTGCTGTCTGCAGAAGTCCCCCCGTGGGCACTTCACACCGGCACTGTAACAAGATTGACAAATAATGCAAATTGACTTTTCTGAATTATTCTGATATAAGGAAACAAAATGATTTATAGGAATACACTATTTCATGAGCAATATACCCTAAATTAAGAACCCACAATATGGGAATTCCCTGGCAGTCCAGTGGTTAGGACTCAGCTTCCACTACAGGGGGCCGGGTTCAACTCCTGATCCCTGGTCAGGGAACCAAGATCCTGCCAGCTGTGTAGTGTGGCCAAATAAATAAATAAAAGAACCCACGATCTTTCAAAAGTGGGATACCTATAGAGTAGGCAACCCCAGAGCAGACAAAGGGCCTTAGACTCTCCCTAGCCAGAAACATGAGTAACACCACATCCAACCAGCAGGGCGTCAAATTAAAGTTGATTTTTAAATCCAAATATTGCCTGGAAGGGGAAGCCTAGACCTCCTCTCTCCTCTCTGCCACCATCGAAGTCTAAACCATGATCGTCCATCACCCCAAACCTCCCCACTGCTGTACCTGCTCCACGGTTTTCCACACAACAGTCAGCATGAACTATTTATCATAGAAATCACATCATTTCGCGTTCTCTGCTCAGAATCCTTCAGGATCTTCCTGTCGCCCACTGAATAAAATCCAAACTCTGTCATGGACTAAAAAGGCATCCGAGTCTCTCTCCCATTCGCTTTGCTGCAGCTGCACTGATGTTCTTTTCTGTTTCCAGAATGCACCTGTCCAAGCTACCTCAGGGACCTCACCTTTTCTGTTTTGACTGAAGGTAACTTCTTCTCTTTTTCACACGTTTCCACAGTCAATTCCTCCCTATCATTTAGGTGTTAGTTCCAGGTCTCTTTCAAGAAGCCTTTGCAGACCACCCTATAGTATGTCACCACACACTCTTGCCGTTAGAGACAACCTACCTTGGATGCAGGTGACTTATTTAGGGAGGTGATTAGATGGAATAAGAGTGGGGGACTGGAAAGCCTGCAGTAGAAAAGGAGGAAAAGACAACACAGGGTGTTCCCACAGGGAATCTGCAGCTCAGTCCCACCAAGATTTTCTGGGCCACAGAATGCATCCCTGGAACTGCCCACCTGGGGAGTAGAAGGGGTTTTGGTTCTTTTCCTGCGATGTCAGCTCCCTCACTTCCCGACTGTGCATGCATAAGGACCAGGCAGATTCTCACAGGCAACCCTCACTTTCACATCAGAGGAGCTCTGGGCAGACAGTGAGAATCAAGTACTTGGTTCCTCACCTTCGGGAAGCCTGTGGTTCCAGCCGTGGCTGAGGAAAAGGTAGCCAGTGAATATGAGTGTCCAGTACAAAAGGCTCACCAGAGGACTTCTCTCCTTGCTAAAGCTTCACTATCCAGAAAGACTTGGTTACTCTGGAATGGATGGTTTTCATTTAAAAAGGGATTTGGCTAAATGGAATTCTTCACTGAAAAGTGCAGTGTAAGGGCTCAGGAAGGATTGTGACCCGTCCAGAGGAAACGCGATGGAACAGGAGGACAGGGGAGGGTCTGGGCAGTACAAGGAAAAATGTCTCTTTGCAATTC
This sequence comes from Physeter macrocephalus, assembly GCF_002837175.3. Taxonomy (NCBI): domain Eukaryota; kingdom Metazoa; phylum Chordata; class Mammalia; order Artiodactyla; family Physeteridae; genus Physeter; species Physeter macrocephalus. The sequence continues at coordinate 3,729,750 of NC_041217.1, read as the reverse complement.
TGCCTAAAGCTGGGATGGAGATAATTCAGTGCCTAACACAGAGGCACTTAATATTTTTTTTGGTAAATGAATGGATAGATGAATGAAATATTGAAAGCTCTGACAATCAAGTATGCCTGATCAACAATGCCTAAGGAATGTATATTATTGGTTAACATTTCTATTTTTATCATTTACATATATATCCTTAACAGCCTGGAACGTACGTTTGCTGTCCTCCATCATCAAAAGAAACACAATCTTTGCATCATTTCCAAGATCTGTGTGTGTGTTTCACACTGTAGGCTATCTTCACCATTTTTTAATGGAAATGGAGTAAATTGAGTAATCACGAGATAGTTCTCTATTTGAATGATTGTATGAGTCCTAGATCCAGATAAATAAAATATTTCTATATACCTTGCATTTATCAAGTGTTTAAAATGAGGCTAACATTCTGCTGCTTGTTTTACCCAGCCTTACCTGATATTCCTAACCATTAAAAAACATACTCTCTTAACACCCCACGTGTGTCCTTTTAATATGCTTTACTCTTGTAATTAAATATTCTGTCTTTACTTAATGCCTGCATTTCATGCAAAGCTGTAAGCTCCCGGATGGCAGAGGCAACGTCTGTCCTGATTACTGCTATGTCCTCAAGGCTTAGCAAAGTCCCTGGGACATAGCAAGTGCCAATAAACACTTGTTGAATGAATGTTTGCATGCATGAAGTTATTTACATATATTAGCTCAATATTCCTATGGGGGTGATTCCATTGCCCCCATTTAGCAGTCGAGAAAACCGAGGCCCAGACAGGATAAAGGTGTTTCTCAAGGTCACTGAAAGGGTGGGGTTTTATTCGAGTTTTTCTACTCCAAGTCTCATGCCGTCATCTAGTGACTGCAGAGAAATCATCCGAGAAAATCCCAAACTGCGTCGAAGAGCTAAAATGTAGGTAAGTTAAGACATTTGTGATTTGCCGCTAGAGACCTCAGCAGACGCAAACATGAGGAAAGCCTGCTTGTTGGATGCAGCCCTTGATGAATGAATGACCCGGAGACGGAGGTGGCCTTAGCACTGAGCCAGCCGTGCGGTGGGAGTGAGGAAGGTGGGGTGAACAGAAAGCCCACACAGGCCCCTCTTTAGCATCCAGGAAGACGTCTGTTCATGGCGGGCAAGGAGACAGAAAAATGGAGGTACTAACATTTAATCTGTATTCCTTGGGGGCAACGTTCCAGGCATGATGCTTAGATATATCCCCTATATTTGTTGTTTTGTAAATTGCCATCATGACTTCATTAAGCAGCTGTTAACATTATCTCCATTTTTAACGGGATTAGGCAACTTATTCTCAAAATGTTGACTTGCTCAAGGTCACACAGCCTGGAAGTGGTGGGAGAGTATAATCTCCTGTCCACGATATACTCAAATATTTGTGTCAAAAATCAGTTGTCAAAAAAAATGCGAGGAAGACAAGAAAACAAAAGGATCTGGGAAAGAATATTGAGATGTTGGCGAAAGCTCAAGAGAAGTGGTTCAAGGGTAAGCTGTGATGGAGTGAGAGTGGCATGGACGTATATACACTACCAAACGTAAGATAGATAGCTAGTGGGAAGCAGCCGCATGGCACAGGGAGATCAGCTCGGTGCTTTGTGACCACCTAGACGGGTGGGATGGGGAGGGTGGGAGGGAGACGCAAGCGGGAGGAGATATGGGGATATATGTATACATACAGCTGATTCACTTTGTTATACAGCAGAAACTAACACACCATTGTGAAGCAATTATACTCCAATAAAGATGTTTAAAAAAAAAAAAAGAACAATGGCTTGAAAGTGTTGATTCTGCCTGAAAGTTGTGACTTAACAATCTGGAGGCTCTTCGCTTTCAATTCACATCCTATCCCACGAAGATGGTAAAAACAAGTATGATTCTCTACTGTTCCACCTATTACAACAGTGTTGTTTCAAAGTTTATCAGGTCTGTTTTGTGAGTTGTCAGGTGCCTAGTGAAGGACTGATTGATGGTAACGCTTAAAAACAAGCATAATGCATTTAAAAATCAGATACCAGGTGGACTAAGGTGGAGAAAGCGGAGAATCGTCGTGAATGCTCTAGATATCATCGGAATTTCTTAATTTTAGGCTGCATTGTGTTAACGTTACAGAAAAATTGTGCCTTAAATTTCACCTTCGTGCCATTTAGAAACACACCCTTAAAAGGACACAACTGCCTCATAGTTTTACTCGCCAGCGCAAGAGCAGTTCAAGGAAATTCAAGAAAATTGATTCTGAGTTAGGGCTGTCGCTTTCATTTTCCTCTTCAACTCTCAAGTGCTTGCCAGATACAGCATTTGGGAGAGGTGCCCTGCTGAGGCTCCCCCATAATAATGAGGCAATAACGAGATAAATTAGGTGTAAATCACATCAGTGGGGTTTTTCCCTGCTTCTATTGATTTGTCAAAACACTTTATCATGGAAAAGCACCAGTGAAAACAACTATTTTCTCTCTGTGACTGAGCACGCTTTGGGGTGGGTGTTTGCCCACAGAGACTAAGAATCTCTTGACTATAAAGCCCCCAGCAATTTTCCTGGAGTTCTGAGAACGAGGCTGCCTTGCCCGATCTCTTTCTATCCTGTTTTACCCTGTGTTCTGTGTGAGGCTCTCTTCCAGTTAAGGATTGAAAGCTTGCTCTTATGTACACAAAAATCAGATTTATATCTTTGTACCACAAAATGAAGCAATTATTTCGTCTTCCAATAGATCCTGCGTCCTCAGCGTTGGCACTGGTGCTACCCACTGTGGTCAGCAAGGCGGTGACACCGGTGGAAGGTTCATTAAACAGATCCCCGCTGATACTGACCATTGATCGAGCAGCCAGCTCAGGTGCATCTGGCCACAATGTTTTCTCCCCCTGCTCTTTACTTCTCTCCAGGGATAACCAATCAGAAGAAACGGCCCTGCAGTTTGATTTCAATTGCCAACCTGTCCAGTAACTTGGTAAATCAAATTTCAATCTCCTAAGGGCAAAAAGAACGTGTAGCCTGCTTTTTGTGTGTGTGTGTGTGTGTGTGTGTGTGTGTGTGTGTGTGTGTGTGTGTGTGTGTGTGTGTGTGTGTGTGTGTGCGCGCGCGCGCACTGTGCTCTGAGATCCAGCCCTCTCATAGGTTAAACCACAGGAATTCCCTGCAGTTTGATTTCAATTGCCAACCTGTCCAGTAACTTGGTAAATCAAATTTCAATCTCCTAAGGGCAAAAAGAACGTGTAGCCTGCTTTTTGTGTGTGTGTGTGTGTGTGTGTGTGTGTGTGTGTGTGTGCGCGCGCGCGCACTGTGCTCTGAGATCCAGCCCTCTCATAGGTTAAACCACAGGAATTCAAAAAGAACTCACTCTTAAGAGGGATTAGTATTTTTTAAACATACCATTATACCCTGAAATCTAGGATTACGCATCTAATGCCAGGTTTGTAAAATGAACACACTTAAATTTGATCCACGTCATTACACAAAACTGTCTTCCCCTTTTTGTGTGTGTATTTGGTGACAAAGTGTGGAGAAGGATGATTTTTTTTTTTAAAACTCGTATTTCTGCTAGGTCGTCAACCTAGGATGCTGATTTCTTTCAATAAAATTTTCGATAAACGTCATTTTCCCCAACTTTATGCTGAGGGTGACGCCACTTCCGGAGTCTAATCACTCCAGAAGTGATTAAAAATCTGGAAACTAATTTTATTGCAATATATCCAGGACACCTTGCTACAAAAATGGTAGTACGATGCCGGCTCACCTTGGGCTTTCTATACTTTATCCTTTTCTCTTAAATACATCCTCTGCCAATAAGCCAATGACGCTTCCTTTGTAGAGCTTTGCAGACGTAACCAGTTTAACGACAGAAACCTTCCAGGTTCCCTGCTTCTGCAGGTGGACCCTCTGGTCTATGTCTTTAGAGAATTGAACTAATTCCAAATTTTGTTTGATGAGACTTTTCAGTCTCAGGGTATATTATTCCACGTTTAAAGAGTCTAGAGATTCTTTAACACTAATCCTTTTAAAACACCAAGCATGCGTTACTGTTCAAATCCCTTGTCTTTATGTGTTGTAAATAAACCCAAAGTCACTCTAATTGTAGAAGAAATAGAAATGATATATAGCACAGGGGACTATACTCAATATCTTGTAATATCTATGTTGGAAGAGAATCTGAAAAAGAATATAGATATATACGTATAACTGAATCACTTTGCTGTACACCTGAAACTAACACACCATTGTAAATCAACTATACTTGAATTTAAAAAAAGAAATGATATATAATTCAGCAGTTCCTTTACAAATTCTTTTTCCTCTCCCCCCTGCCCCTCCCACACATACTGTTCCCTCCATGGGCAATAAGCATTTCGTAAGTAAACTTATGAAAAAAATGGGATTTTATGTATCTAATACTTTATGTGATATTGCATATCTTGCCTCCTACATAATTTTAGTCATTCACCTATTTCATGATAAGGGATTAAATTTTGTCAACTTTCTAACTCTTTCTGCACCTACTTTTCAGTGATTTTTTTAAAATCTTCACTCTGGATGATGTATATACCATTTATATAATTCTTGGGTTTCTATTAAGATTTTTATCATCTTTTAAGTCATAAATGACTGTCCTTTGATTTAATTAGAACAGGGTCTATAAAATGACTTGGAAGAGTGACCAACAGAATATTTTTTTTCTAGAAGTTACCGGTATTTATAAAGTTTTATTTTAATCCTGGCTATGAAGATGAAAGAGCTTGATCATTGCAATGAAAGATGGGTCGGTGCTACATCAATGGTCAATGCGTTACAAGGTTAACCCTGAGAAAATCCCACCGTGCCCTGCTAACAGAAGACGAAGTCAGTAACAGGAAGTACAACCGTGTATTACAGGGTGACTTCGTGCTTCCAAAGTTATTGTTTTCTGTGATTTTAGTTCATATTCATCACTTGTCATCACTTAGGCTGGTGATTCTCGACCGAGAAGATTTTGCCCACTACCCACAGGACACTGGCAATGTCTGGAGACATTTTCGATGTCAAACCTAGGAGTAAGGATGTGTGGGGAGAAGATGCTACAGGCATACAGTGGGTAACGGCTGGAGATGCCGCTAAATGTTACAATGCACAGGACAGCCCTCAACGATGAAGAGCCAGCCCCAAATGTCAGTAATGTAGAGGTCAAGAAATCTGAGGAACACTGGAGAGGTGTCATGAAACACTGGAAATTGGGAACTCAGTTGATTTCCTACATAAAGATCGGGGCTATGGAAATTATCAGACGGAGAGCTGTTAGTTATATGATATAGAATAGTTGTCCTTAAAAAAATGTTCTTTCATTAAAGTCAAATAGAAGGCTCATCCTCTAAGTCTACCATCTATAAGGACCGTTACCTCCCTCTTAATTTATCGTCATGTAAATTAGCATGCGTTTCTATTAGGAGACATGGTAGAGCTGAGAAGGCAAAAAGTGAAATTAAAGATAATCAATTATTTCCATTTTTTTTGTTTTCCCAGCTGAGCCAATTGCATAAGCAGTGGTAGCTTTGTCCACTTGTAACTAGCCTTTCATTCCTGTGAGATATTGATGACAATCAAAAAAGACGGTATTTTATTTCTCAGGAAACGGCATCCTCTTTAATATTTTATACACATTAAGTCTGAGTACAAAACATACTTTTGAGGTCGAACAAAAAGATGTGCTTCATTTCTTGAGACGTTTGTGACCCCAAATCAGTCAACGTAAGTATATATGTAGTTATATTTCTGTGTAATAATTTATGAATAACCAATTTTATGAAACTAGACAAAATTGGCAGCCTTCTGTATTTAATTCCACAATAACTTGTTTTTATTATCTCTGCCACGTTAATTGTTGTCCATTCATCCCCTCTGGCAGTTTTTGCTAAACAGTATTGTAGAACTGTTTACTTTTTTTTTTTTTTTTTTTTTTTTTTGGCGGTACGCGGGCCTCTCACTGCTGTGGCCTCTCCCGTTGAGGCGCACAGGCTCCGGACGCGCAGGCTCAGCGGCCATGGCTCACGGGCCCAG
>NC_041217.1:3719640-3723615 GCF_002837175.3 Physeter macrocephalus | reverse complement strand
CCGCTCCGCGGCATGTGGGATCTTCCCGGACCGGGGCGCGAACCCGTGTCCCCTGCATCGGCAGGCGGACTCCCAACCACTGCGCCACCAGGGAAGCCCTACTCTTTTTAAAAAGTAGTTTTTGCGTGCTACTTCATCTTAGTAGTAAGAAGTTACTTACACAAATACACTATATGTTTGTCAAGGGCACATTTTATCATTAAAAAGCTGATTCAGAAATTGTCTCATGATTCAGAGTACGGTTTGCAGCATTAATAGAGTAGAAGATAAAGTGCTTTAACAAGATGACCTTATTTTATCTTACACTTATTTGTTCTATGGATTTCAGCTGGTAGCGGACTCTCGTCCTCAGCTGTTAGTCCCTCATTAGGGCAGGAATTATGTCTACTTTGTATACTGTTGTTGTACAACACTATACTGTTGTCTACTGTTGTCACTTTAATATTTAGCTGGGTGCTGGCCCAAGATGGAACTCTATAAATATTTATATTCATTTATTGTTGCTGCTATAGCAAATTATCTCAAATTTGGCGACTTAAATACAAATGTATTACCTTACAGTCCTGTAGCTCAGAAGTCAGTCCCACGTGAGTCTGGTTGGTCTAAAATCAAGTCTCGGCAGGGCTGTGTTCTTTCTGGAGGTTCCAAAGCCAGCACCGTCGTGAAGTCCTCCGCAAGCTACCTTCCCCCTCTGCAGCCAGGAAGGGCTCTCTGCTTTTAAAGACGCCTGTGATTAGATTGGGTCCACCTGGATAATCCAAAAAACGCTCCCCATCTCAAGATCCTTGATCTTAATCACACCTGCAAAGTCTCTTTTGCCAAATAAAGTAACATATTCACAGGTCCCAAGGATTAGGGTATGGACATCTTTGGGAACCTACCACAATATTTATTAGATAAAAGAGCCCTGGGACCATCTCATTAATTTTCAGCTCCCAACCCCAGGCAGTTTCTTCTAACCCTCTGTTAAGGGCCTCCAGCCCCTCAGCTGGGCACGGACGCTTCCAGTGGGCGTTTTGGCTATTCTCTCAAAAATCCCTTGCTTTGGGGGCCTGGTTCCTTCCTCTGTGTCTCTTTGTCTCTGTCCTTCGTCTCTCCACCAGGTCACAGGTCTACCAGTAGAAGTCATTATCACGAATGAATGGGGATGAGGGAGGATTGGATCTTCCCCGGTGATCTGTGGTGAAGTGGGAGAAGAGGGAAGAAAGGAGAGAATGCCTCTTTCTCCTTTGGAGCTGTACCTGGTGCAAGGCACACCAAAGCTGTGCTGCTGGCGTCCACTGTACAGTATTGTCAATATTTACTTATGGCCCCATAGAGCCCTGGCAGGAGTCTACAGGACTAGATCAGCATCAGAATCAAGTTACAAACACAAAAATGTGCTTCAGGCTTAGTAAATAGATCGACTTGTGTTTGATTCATCCTTTCTTGACGATGGATTTTTTTCTCCATTTCCTGGACAAATAGATTTTTGGTGGTGTTTGGACATGTCTGTATCCCAGCTTAGGCTTACAGGTGACCTGCCCATATCGGGTCATTTGGTTTTCCTGTAATGAGCAGATCCCAAGCAACAGATTTTGTTGTTTGGTGCTAGAAGCAAGTACAATGGCAAAAGCAAGGAACGACCATTTATCCATCCTTTCAAAAATATTGGATGAGCACATATTAAGTTCTAGGTTCTGCTCTCGGTACTGAGGATATGAAAGTGAGAAGAAACAAAAAGACATTTTGACTAATGACCTGGCTTATTAAAAAGAAGTAAACTCTACAAAAAGCCAATAGCAAAATTCCAAGAGCCTAACCATTAGACAAGGTCGGCCAGCCAGCAGCTGGAGGCTTCTACCGTTACATCATTGTGTATTGTTGTCAAGAAAATTTAATCATTATTCTATGTACTCTTTCTCAGTAACATAAAAGTGCGTATGATTGAGCAGTGGATTATATACCTGCAACTGCTCTAGGCACTTTTCTTTCTCACAAAAACATTACAAGGTTGTTACTGTTATTATCCTCATCTGACACATGGGAAAGTTGAGAAGGGTTAACAGGAAGATTAAGCCTCATGCCTCCCAGCAGCAGATGGGAAGTGGCAGAGGCCGGATTTGAAATCCAGACCTTCTGGGATTAGAGTCTACGTGATAAACACCAGGCAACACTATAAGAAAATGTGTACTACATTTCAAGAATTGTCCCATGAAGTGCTAGGAATAAAAAGGAACATCATTACTTTGTGATAATTCACAGAGCTATATACACCTAAGATGAGTGTACTTTTCTGTATGCTTCAGTTTTAAAAAGATGAATATCATGGTGCCTAAGACGACATCTAAGTTCTCTGTAAATTTTGTGGAAAAATACACTTTCTTGCTGGTGCTATTGGACTGTATTTATTCACAAGCAGATGAATGGGGTGGAAATAAAGGAAAGTACAGAGATGGGTGGCTGGTATCTGTAAGAAAGAGGTGGGAGCTTCCAGGAGGATAGAGACCCCGTATGACAAAAGAGTCATGATCTTTTATTTCCTATGTTTCTGATGCTTTGACATGCGGGGTCTTGCGGACCCTGGAGAGACCGCCCTTCGCAGGTTCAGCCGATTCCTACACATGCCAAAAGACTCACCTGCTGGCAATCCTTTCACATGCAAACTAACCAATCCACCTTCTCCTTCATCAGGCTTTTCCACTCCCAGGGGTCACTGTACCCCTGATCTAATCACCCCAAGGTCAGGCATCAGAGGACGTGCTCAGTGAAAGGAAGCTATGGTGGTGGAGAGGGTGATGGGGAAGGAGGCAAAGGAGAACTTTTAAAACCTTGTTTAGGTTTCAATTACATTGTGAATTTGGAAAATATTTTTCTACTGTGAGTCTTGGAGGCCAGGGGACAGAGGACAGGAAAGGGGGAAAGGGCAAGGGCTGAGGGAGGTGGGAACTGGCCTGAAGTGCTAAGAATTCCTCTTCCTGAGTGTGAAGCCTGGAATTTGGAAACTCTGTTTTAGAACTACTTTCCATGTCACGTGATCACTGTGACTAACATTTTTGTTATTTACATCCCCCACACAGGACATTGTTCCATTTGGTTCTTCTATTAGACCTGTAGGGTAAATATTTCTTTTAAAAATTATCTTCCTCTTAAAAATGAGGAAAATCAGACTGACGGGAAGTTAACTTCTTTGAACTCCGATGACTCATATTTTTAGATCTTTGCTCATGGCTCATAAACACCCTGCCATCTCTACTAGGTAATATAGACCCACTGAGTTAGAACAAGCGTTATTTTTACATACACCCACAAGTTCAGGCAAGGGTCACTTGCCCTCCACGTGGGCAGCCAGGTGAAAGAGGCATGGTATTTTCTGCTCTTAAAAAATCATTGTCCAAGTGAACATATGGTTGTCCAACTCCTCCAGGAGTTCTCATCAGTGTTGGGTTGTATTTAGTACCCCCTGAGTGTTCCTTTTCCCTCGGTCTGGGTAGCCAGTCTTCCAGGGCTGTCAGTCTTGCCATAAAAATACGTACACAGAACTAGTGAAACAGCTATAATTCTACCAAATAGTACAAAACTATAATGAATAAATGCCATATTTTTCAGAGCAGCTGCCAAAGTTAATCAAATATCCCATTACCTTTCAGAATATGCAATGGGAAGGAAGGGAGCTTATGTGAAATACAGGACAAACTGAGGATGTGAATATCATTTACCACCAGGGGGCCACACAAAGGGGGGCTGTGAGGGAAGGGGCCAGAGCATCAGGGACTCCTGGAGATGAATGGAAAATGCTGGATCTTTACTACAGTCCAGTCTACACTGATGCATAGGAGGTAGCAAGTAAGTATTATTTTAATGAACACGTTTTATTTTATTTTTTATTATTTTGTGGTATGCGGGCCTCCCTCTGCTGTGGCCTCTCCCGTTGCGGAGCACAGGCTCCGGACGCGCAGGCTCAGCGGCCATGGCTCACGGGCCCAGCCGCTCCGC
>NC_041217.1:3686671-3719477 GCF_002837175.3 Physeter macrocephalus | reverse complement strand
CTGTACAATGGACCAATAAACATCTGTATAAATGCTTTCCCCAAAAATTAATTGGCAAGACCAATTTAGATTTCTTTTTTTTTCAGAAATTGCAGAGAAAATCCAGTCATTTTACTCTGCAAACAACTCCCCTAAAATACTGGGAAATAGATGTCATCTCTTCTCCTAATCAAATTCCCAACCAGAGCATCATTGTTGATTTGACCAATTTATACCTTTTTGGTCATCGCCATGGCGCTCCTCCAAATCACACTTGAGTATTCTGTAACCTTCGCCACGGAGTTAAAATTGGTCCACATTGCAGAATGCAGGAAGAAGGATGACAAAGAGCTATACATTTTACACCTTTAGGCATGGGCTTGATTTGCAAATAATAGATGTATGTCACCTGTACCTTTAGATTGTGATTCAGTTTCATTCCTGGCTTTTTACTTTCCAAAACTTGACATTCCCATCTTATACTGGGACAATTTTTTTGCATCAGTTACACGTACCAATTCCACTGTATCTTTACATGATTGCTCTGGTTCACCCTTAAGAATTTTATTATGTGCGTTTCTGACTTCTACTCTACCATCTTTAGCCACCAAGAATTATTTTTCTCTTCAACCAGCTCACTCTCTCTTTGGATTTGCTCTTTTCTTTCTATTGATAGATTGATTGATTCTTTGTTTTTGTAAAATTAATTTTTAGTGGAGTAGAGTTGATTTACAATGGTGTGTTAGTTTCTGCTGTACAGCAAAGGGAATCAGTTATACATAGACCTGTATATATATATATATATATATATATATACATCCACTCTTTTAGATTCCATTCCCATATAGGTAATTACAGAGTATTGAGTAGAGTTCCCTGTGCTGTACAGTAGGTCCTTATGAGTTGTCTCTTTTATATACAGTAGTGTGTATGTATCAATCCCAATCTCTCAATTTATCCCTCCCCCACCCTCCCCACCTTGGTAACCATAAGTTTGTTTTCTACATCTGTGATTCTATGGATCTTCTCTTTTTCGCAGCTAGAATGAAGATGCTTTCTTGTCCGTCATTGGATGGGCTTGTAATCGCCACTAGTCCTAGTGAGGAGCCATGCAGAACACCAATGTGTCACTTCTCAGTGTCTCTTGATTGACATTAAACTGTTTATACTGACATAGATGTAGCATTCCAGCCAAGAGCAAGGGGCAAGCACCATTTCCTGGAAGGAGCTGTATGTTCTAGAACAATTTATCTTCCATTTTAAAAGGGAAAATACTAATAACCAAAGCTTTGCTATATCCTCCTGCAATGAAGAATGCAATGAAAGGGGAATAAGGACACATTTATCTGCTAACCCTGAATACAGGAGCAAATTTTTTTTGGCAAGAAGTGCCACATCTTTGCACCCAAGAAGCACATTGGCCTCTTCCTACAGATTTACTGGTGCAAGGCAGTGGTCCCTCCCCCAACCCCCAGTTTTAGTAAACAATTAACTTGAGGTTAAACTCAAGTACATCTATTTATTTTCAAAGAAAGAATTCTTCAGAGGACCAGATTTGACATTTTTTTTAAGTTACAATAGGAAGGCGGGGGGTTTTGACATAAAGCAGAATCCTACAGAAGAAAGAGGTTAGTTTTTTAAGCAGTAGCCATTTGCCTGGCTTTATTCAGAAGCTGCAGATAGCCACAGGCCGCCAGAGTATACAGCAACCATCAAAAATGATTGTTTATGGGGTTGAAGAGCTTGGCAACATACGAAAAATAGAAATTACTGCTAGAAATGCTATCTTCCCAATTCCAAAAGAGCCAAAGGTTTGCGGGCGAGCGAGTGCCGCTGTTGAGAGCTCTCTCTCCTGTGCGATCAGCCATCGCCGGGACTCTGGCCTTGCCTTCATCCGAGGCAGGGATGTCAGAACCCATCACGACATCCCTCTCGCTGTGCGGTGTTGCTAAATCATCCTGTACTCAGCCACAGGGAATGGGGGCAGAGGTAACGAAGCTCAGAAAGAAAGAAATGCTTTTCTGCCCGTCCGTCTCCCTCTACTGTTACAGCCAGCATGGAAAGGGGGTTTTGAAGTGACTGTACACCAAGTTGCAATAAACAAACAGAAGAAACTTTATTGATTTACTTATTTTTTGAAGAGCAAAGAAGCAGCATAGGAAATTGTGAACAGCAATATCACAGGGCTCAATAAGGCAGCTCTCAGAGCAGAACGAAGCAGATGAAGGAATTTACAGATCACCTGCTGCCCCGAGACCATGGGGCTCTGTGTATGTATCTTTGAATACAGAAAAGTTGAGCAAACAGGCATTCATCTTTTTGCTTTGCTACGAAGGAGGCTGGGATGGACCTGATTTCTTCTTTGATTCTCTCACCGATTTGTGTCTGAGTTGCCATGCTGGCGACCGGCATTCTGAAGAACAGCCCATGAGCCAAAGTCAACCTCCCCTGATTAGGAATCACACTTTTTTTTTTTTTTTGCATCAGTGTCTCCAAGGAATCCTTTCATTTAGACGAGATCAACTGGTTTGCCAAATACTCCACTGCGGATTATACATTTTGCTAAACCATAGGGAATTTCACGACGATGAATCCCACTGATGTAAATCCTTCAACTTCACAAATATAATCTCTAAATAACTTCATTTGTATCATTTTTTTAGATCCCACCTATAAGCGGTATCGTACGAGATTTGTCTTTCTCACAAAGGTAACCTGATTGCTTGGGATGCCATCATTAGGTCACAGGATTCGGAGCAGAGTCTGCTCTAGGCGGTCAATCATGCGTTTAATTCAATGGTTACTAAAAATGACTGGTCTCTGGAATTGTAGTTTCGTAAATGGCACTTTACAGGACTCTCAGTGATTGTCCTCAAATCTATTCCAAAAGGCCTATAAAGTTGAAGTGCAATATTTCATTTCTGACACTTAATCTATGAGGATGTCCCTGGAGATCTATTATGCCTTTAAAATAATTTACGTACATTCTCTAATGATTGTGCCATGCGGAGGGTGCTATCAAAATGCTTTGGGCTTTATAAATAGGTTCAGTGGGCAAGTTAAGAGTAAAACTTTCATGGTTATGAGTTATTGGAGAACTAGAGTTAATCAGAAAAAGTAAGCAGTTCATTCCAGTGGTTAATAATACTCTCCAAGTGTCAGCAATACAGGAATGTTACCCTTTTTATCATCAGCTAAACATTTCTAATAGGATGTCATAGAAAGAGCACAGGTTTTGTACTCAGACAAGCTTGACTTTTGTTTCTTTCTCTGCCACCTAGAACTATTTGACTTGGGTCATCTCTCTGAGCCTCAGTTTCTTCCTTGCTAAAGTAGAGATTTAAAAAAATAGCTCTCTCACAGTTTGGTTGTGAGGGCAAACTGAACCCCTTCACAGAGTACCTGTTATATCATTGGTCAAGCTAGAAACTTGTTTGCTTTCAAGATAAGTCATGAGAGCATAGTCCACTCGCCCCCCCCCATTCCCCAATTCTTTATTAGGTATTATTTGGGGGACTATGTCCAGGCGAATTTCCGACATTGGTTTCCGAACTACCTCAGGGACAATCTGTGAGCAGTTATTCTGTCCACAGAGGGTGATTGGTGTTCTGTAGTATTTAGGTAGCAGAAAGAGCATAGATATGGAACAGATTTTTAACAACTGCTAAAATGACTGTATCATTCACTTCTAGGAGGTGGCAATTTCAGCCATCCTCAAAGTATAAAACTGACAGCTCAGATGAGACTTCAAAATACCCATGTGGAACCTCAGCGCCTCTTAGCCTACCCAGCTGGTGTTTCTGGGTCAACCAGTCCCCACTTGGCCATTCTACACTTTGGTTTTGGGCATGAGTCACTGAGGGTTTTTTAGTAAGTAAAGATTAATGACAGGGAGTGATCTTTAAATGAAAATGAGTTGACATGAAAGGAACTTGTCGACATATCCAAATATGCACTCATTAATCACACTCCCAAACCTGCATTCTACCTTTTATGTCTGTAGCACATAAAGATGTCAGGATCCCTTGTAGTGTTCTTATCTAGAAATGCCATCATCCTTAACTTCGCTCTCTTCTTAATTGCCACATCATTTCTTTCATGGACCTTACATTTTCTTTCAGAAATATCTCTGCAATCTTTCCAATCTCACTGGGCCAGTGCTGTGAGTCAGGACCTAATCATCACTTGCAAAGGCTGCCAGTTGGCTTCTTTGCTACTCAGGCTCCAACACCAGCTCATCCTCACTCATTCAACAGATTAATCAATAAGATATTCAGCAATTACCAAACACCAGGTTCTGTCCCAGATCTGAAAGTCTTCACTGTCGATTACTAGAGACTGAAAAGCAAAGCTATGTTTACAATTCAATGAGATGAGTGCTATGCTGAAGACATATAACAAGGTGTTTTGAGGGTACACAAAATGGTCCCTGAGTCTCCTAGGGAAGCAATTGTCCTGGAAGACTGTTCAGAGGTGATGAGTCACTTCAGCTGAGTCATGAAGGGTGAGTATGCGAAACAGTAAAGAAGAAAGAGAATTTCAGGAAACCGTGTTGGTCTATTCCAGAGGGGCAAAACAGAGAAAGTGCATAGCAGTTGGCTCAGTGAGGTTACAGCAATGATGTCTGAGAACGTACTGGATGAGGCTATAGATAAAGCTGGGGTCTGATTAAGAAGGACTTGATGTGACATATTAAACTCTTTCAACTTCCTCCTCCAGGGAAGGGAGCCACTGAATAATTTTAAGCAGATGAATAGTCATTTATCTTGGAAAGATCATTTTGGCAGGAGGGGGAGGATGGGCTCGTGGGAGGCTGAAGTTCAGCATCTAAGAATCTATCGGAGGCTTTCAAGTGAAATGTGTGTAATGAGATAGATTTGTCACCACTTAGAAAGAGGCAATGACACTCCACCTTCTTCTGACTCCTGGTCAAGTAAAAGAGAATGGAGATGATTAGGAAACAAGAAGGTAGAGGGAGCCAGGTGAAGCTCTCTTGGTGCCCCCAGCATTGTGAGGCATCTACCAAGTCCTAGGCAGATACTTCCTTCTTTAATTCAATGTTCTTTAAATGGGGAGATCTATGAGAAAACCAATCTAGGAAATCCCAAACAAAATTATGATGATTTCATTTCTCTACAACCTGTTTTCCTCCAACATGTCCCCCCAAAACCATAGTCTGGTGCTGATAACTTTCTGATAACACCTCCAAGAGTTAAACTATTCTTTGTCCATTCTTTTGAAAACCCTTCCCTCTCCTGCAATTCATCTTTGTAATGGGTGTCCCCAGTTCTAGGTTAGTAACTCACGTAGGGATCAACATTTTTGGAGGGTATTTTTTAATTGAAGAATAGTTGATTTACAACGTTGTGTTTCAACTTATTTTTAAACATAAACTTAAGATAAATAACAAGTATATAATTTACTAACCAATGTCCCCATACTCAGCCCTCTTTAGCACAGTGATGGGGCATGCCAGTCCATGCTTATCTCTATTTCCAATCTACGCTGGTGTGTTACTGTTGAGGATTTATTTTCCTCCACCCACTATCTCCAAATGTATTCTGTGGAATTTTCCCTCCTGAGTAGATAACAGGTTCCTTAATGACATCTTGGGAAGATTCCACAACTTTTTTGGTATTTTTCTGTTATTAAAAGTCCAGTCTAGTTCAGTTAAAATTATACTTTCATATTTGATTCAAAGTTGTCTAATTTGTTAAACTCCATCAAGGGCCAGGCTGGAGATACAGCAGGTCCAGAGGGTGGAGGGGGTGGAGTCTATTCTTTTATCCTCTTCCCACTCCTGCTCTTTGGAGTAGGACATGGTCTGGTGTGAGGACATAGCCTCCTTATCAAAGCCTAACTCTTCTGACGTTGGATGCTGGGAAAACAAACGGGGGAGGAAAAGCAAACGTCATTCAACTTAATGACTCAGGTTGGTGGTCTTCTCTCTTAATTATCACCTCTTCTCTAACACTGACTGGCCATCAATGCTTTTACAGGACAAGCAAGTGGGAATCCACGTTGCGTGGAGCCTCAGGCTGAAGCAATTTTGCGGAGCCTCCTTAAGGAAAAAGATGCAAAATTAGATAAGAAAGTAAATACTTTCTCAACACGAGAAGAGAAATCACAACAAATTATGACAACGAAAATCTGATGAATACCACAAACACGACAGAACTCAGAAAAACAATATACTTTTGTTCTTAACCTCTGAACACACATTTGTAACATGTTTTCTCCATTTTCTTGGCTTCGTAATCTTTTTTCACTACTCTACATGACCATGATTTTGTAATTTCATTTTCAGTAGGAAACAAGTTGGCTCAGTTTTAAAAAAATATTGGTAGTTTAGGAAAGCTTTCTTTAGCTTGCTATTACTAAAAATTAAATTGTTTTTAGTAATATTACCAAATTACTAATGATTTCATTTCTCTACACCTGTTTTCCTCCAACATGTGCCCCCAAACCCATAGTTTGGTCTGATAACTTTCTGGTAACACCTTCAAGAGTTAAAATATTATTTGTGCATGCTTTTGGACAATTTAGTTTTTAGTAATATCAAGTACATTGAGGGTAGTTATCTACTTATTTTCCTTTAAATCTGAGCTATAATATTTGGTAGAAAAATTCTGCATGTACCTTCTGGTTGAAATTAGAATTAAATTTTTTTTTCTCTTTCACTACTTACATACTTTCTGTGATGGGTACTTAAGACATATTCATATCACAAGATGACCTCCGGCTCTGTACTTTCAGGGCACAACCACAGATGTGTTGGCGCATGAGTGCTAGGAGTATTTCTGGATGTCATTTCTATACTAGCAAGGCCAGCAATAACCTAACTGTGAATGGAGGTGACTGAGACCCACATGAACACATACCACTGACCCCAAACTAAGTCTGTTCCCAACTCCACTTCCTCTAAACTGCATCCCAACACCACCCAACCCGAGAGAAAATGTGACCAAAGGGACATTGAAGTGGAAAGAGATGGTGATTGCAAGAAATTTTAGTTACAATATTCTACTTTTGTAAGTTTAAAAAACCCCCAAAACCCTATGATTAAGTCACTCATTATTTAGCTCCCTTCCTAGACTTTGGAAGCGTAGGCTTTATTAGCTTCATGAAAAATGTGTCACTGGTGATAAACATCCAAGTACTGGCTCTCCAAGTACTGGCCCCATAGGAGCAAACACACTGCCTCATTTTTACAGCCTTGGAGAGCTGATTCCAACTCACATCCTCCACCCCCACCTCCACGCTCCCTCCCTGGTGCCTGGTGCCTGCCTCCTGCTGTGTATCTCACCCACCCCGCTGATGGACAGCCCTCTCAGGGAGCGTTCCTGCAAGACCAGGAAGGCTTCCCTTTTGTCCACTTGACCATGGAAAACTCACCTCGAGAACTGCAGGTGCGTCGGCTGCTGTGCAGCTTCCCTGCCCCTTCCACTCCCTTTATCCAGCACTCTCTAATTCCCCTCTCTATTTCTTTGCTCAAATAGGTGCAGAGGACAGATTAATAAAAGCATTACAAAGAAAACATCCAACCAGCATGAAGATGCTGGTCTCCTCTTCTTGTGGGTTCCCTAATCTCTACCTATCGTTCAGTTCTGCTCTTGTGCTTTGGGTGAGAAAGCACCCAATGGACTCAGAATTCTCTGCCAGGCTGAAAACACACAGCTCAGCTGGTTCTCGCCTTCTTCCTTCCGCACCCATCCATGTAGGAACTTAAGAGCTCGGGGTGGAGCGGGGAACAGCACTGACCGTGGCTGGGCTTGTTCTGAATCTCTTAGTACATCCTTGAAGCGGGATCTGTCCCCAGTTGTTGGTGTTATTCTCAGAATGTGTCCTTCACTTGGGAACCTCAGTTTCCAGTTTCTGGGTAATAGAAGAAGATAACTTCTAAGTCAGAGTCTTGTTTTCAACCCAGTTTAACACATTAATCAGGGACTCATGGACCCATCAATCTCCATCCTTTGTTCCACATTCAGTTCAAGCTACAGCTCTCTCCTCTCCTCTGCTCTGCTCTCCACTTTCTCCACTTCTCTTTCTGTGTGTCTCATTCCTTTAAGGTAGATCATGTTGTATTTCAAAGAACTCCTCCATTAAAAGGAACCTTAGACCTCAAATGGCCCAGGTGTCTCATACCACGCAGTGACAGACGGGCTTCCCATCCAGATGAGTATCTTTAAAAGGATGCTTTCTTGATCTGCAGTGCAACCTCTTGATTTCAGCTCTTTCTTAGCTGCCCGTAACAAGTAGCTACTTATTAAATCATCCTCCTACCGCAAAGGTTTTCTAAATATCTTCATTTTTTTTTTTTATCCTTGACTCTTCCCTGTCCACTGGCACACAGGATTGCATTCATATTTCTAACTTCGCTGCTTCTTGCGTTGATGAACATTCAGGAACGAAGCATTCTTAAGGTACTGTTACGTTGGATAACTTTCTACTTGTTGGGAGAGATGAGGCTACGCTTTGATAGGTAGTAGTCTTTGGAGGGAGAAGATGTTTATTTGCAACCACATAGGAAGTCCGATGTAGTAAAATCTTACATGTGGCTAGGGCACTTGCTTCAAATCAAAACCCCCAAAAAACACAAATAAAATAACTCTCTCCAAAGCCCCAGCGTACACACACACACACACACACGCACACACTCACACACACATGCACACACACACACGCACACGTGCGCGCGCCAAACACAAAAGACAACAGCGAAAATTCACACTGTGCATATGTAATGAGACTATAGTAATGGGAGAGGGTGGATTATTCAGCAAGGATATATTTTTTGATGTTTAAGAATCCTGTGTGGTGTAGAATCACAAAAGAGCAGGGAGAGAAAACAGAATTCCCCAAAGAAAGTCTATTTTATTGATTGACAGAGGAATCAATGGCAAATAGATTCTTTAAACTTTGAAAGTTTTCCAGTCAAAGATGAAAATAAAGTACAAACAGTCTAAATTGCACCATTCTTAGATTTTTAAGATAGAAGGAAAATGACTTAACGAGGAGGTACTTGCCTATTTTATGTCTTTAATGTGGATTATAATGTTTTTTAGTTTGAAATGAGTCTTTTTAGTCTAATCTGTCAAGAACCACAGGACAGTAAAAGCTATACCAAATATGTGGGTATCTTATGCAGCTAAAATAATGGAACAACTTGTGTTAATCTTCAGTTAAAGGAAAAACTAATCCAGCACATCCATTTATGGTCTTTTAGTTAAGAGTTTCTAAACTACATATCTAATAACTATATTTCTATATGTGGACATAAAATCATATGTATATGATAAGGAAGACCAGAGCTTTAAATAAAATGAATAGCAGGTCCAATTGGATATCACAGTTAGATTCACATTGTCTTGAATATTTTTAACCTTTTCCAGGGAATGTTTCCATTGAGAATTCCCAACCATTAACGTTTAACAGGTTAGTTCTTTTCCAAGAGTCGTAGTAACTTGATGCAGAGAAATACCCCCTCGTCAGGGATGCAGCAAAATCCTCCCTGAAGAAAGAATATGATGCTACCACTATGTGTCCTCTCTCCTCCAAGGTAAGCTAATCCCCAACTCTGGGTAGCTTTGCAAGACATCAGGATCATAGAATTAAATTTGCATTTAATTTAGGTTAGAATTCTCATATAACTGAAACAGTTCAGCAGGGCTACTAGCCCTTTGTCTAAATCAGAAAAAAAGAATCCTTGTCCTCAAGACATTTTATTTTCATCGGTCAGAAATTGTTGTAGTATATTAATTGATTTAGCACTAGACACTTTACTGCCACCTGCTGGGAAAATATTATAATAAATATGCAAATCGATGACTAAATTGCACATAGGCTTGCGGGCCCCTGAGGTGAGGCTTAGAACACATTTTTTTTTTTTAGTTTAGATTTTAATAAAGTTTAAATTTTACTTTTAAGAAATGTAACACTTTAACGTGAGGGACTTAAGCCAAGACCTTTGTTTTAGTGAGTTAGTCTCAGTGCAGAGGGTAATCTGTTGATGGAGCATTGTATTTCCATAATAATTAGAAATCTTAGATTTGTTTTTACTGTTTTAGGATTAAAAAAAAGCATAAGTCTCAGATTAGTATCTAAATAATGCTTGATTTTAAACGTGTGTAAGTACTAAATCATCAGATTTGGATTTGGAGTTACAAGACCCATCTTTGTGTGTCTCGCCTACACAGGGGTAGATCTAAGTTTGGGTGGACTGGAAGCTAATATACTTTTGGAAGATTTAAATAGGAATGTACAAAATTATCAATATAGAGTTAAATACAAAAGCGGATATGTGTCCAGAATGAGTGAAGAGAATAAAAGAAATAAAAATTTTTAAAAGGCTGACAAATATCATAAGCAACACAAAATGCAGACAAATAACAATGTTTCTTATTAATTAAATAATAAATATGCTTGCATATTCTTGGTTTTCCTCTTCCAATGACAAACATTTTGGTCATAATTCTAATAGAGCAAATAGAAA
The DNA here is from genome assembly GCF_002837175.3 of Physeter macrocephalus. NCBI lineage: Eukaryota > Metazoa > Chordata > Mammalia > Artiodactyla > Physeteridae > Physeter > Physeter macrocephalus. The sequence continues at coordinate 3,709,006 of NC_041217.1, read as the reverse complement.
GACAATCCAGTCTTTTTTTTCCTACATGGTTGATAAGCATTGGTTTTTTATTATTGTTAGGTAGGGTGCATAAAACATGGGATTTCACAGAAAAACGTTCCTGCTGTGTGTAATACTCCTACGGGTCTGTGCCCTACAAACAAAGGAAATCTTATTGATTCTATTTCAGTTGATTCCCATCAAAAAAGAAAAAAAAAAACCAGCATGGTGCTTTGTAACTGTCTATGCTTCATTATCAAATGATTCCATTGTGCCTAAGTATTTAGGAGAGCTGAATCCTCTACTTAACAGATAAGCATGTGTGATGACTGTAAGAGATTTCCACAGATCAGCTTCTTCCTTTGCATAATTTACACCTTGTTTCTCCCTCACTTTTTACTGCTCATTCACTTCTAGTACCAGTTGCCAGAATTCACACTGTGTGTGATATCTGTTCATGCACTTTTGTGTCAATCCTCAATGAATAGGCAGAGCAAGTCTGGACATTGATTCCTATGCAAGAATGGTTGTCAATAGTCAACTCTACGTAGAAGTGACTGAAAACGCATACCTATATCTCGCTATTCCGTGATGCATCACCTGGTGCACTACACGGACATTGTGTGGACTGGATTTGATGCACAGCAGGTAGTAAGGACTGTAAAAGCCTCAGTAAAACATGCAAACGGAACGGTGGAACTCCACAAAGACCCAGGGTCCTACTACCTCAGTGACGTTTCTGGGAGTTGGAGAGTTCGGAGCCTGCCGAGATGTCCTCTCTAAGGTGAAAAGCACCTAGCTGGACCTTGCACCACCTGTGACAAACGGAAGCCTTTTTTAATTTGGAGGCACTATATACACATTTGACGGCGCTGCTTCAGATCATCTGAAGCGGGACTGATGAAGAGTCATTCACAAAGCTGTCAGTTTTGAGCAGACACGGAAGAAGAAACCATGGACTCTGCTGGTTTAGGTTTCTTGGTCCTCAAGAGGGAAATGCTTCCAACAGGGGACGTGGCTGTTCTGCCACTGACCTGGAAGATGAGACTGACACATGTTCATTTGGGGCTCCTTATGCACTGAACAAGCAGGCGAACAAAAATGATTAATTAATGATTAATTAATTAATTAATCATTAATTAATTCTGTGGCTTAAGTGATTACGCCTGATGACCAAGGACACCTTGGGCTCCTGCTAGAGAAGGGGGCCAATGAGATCCACAGGACTCCCTGGGAGCCTTTAGTACTTCCACACCCAAGGAAAGGGTAGTGGAAAACTTTACCAACACAAACAAAAAAAGCAAAACAAACAAACAAACAAACAAACAACAGGCAGGAAAATTAAGTACTCCGACCCTAATGAAATGAAGATTTGCACCACTCCACCAGGTAAAGAACCCAGAGCAGCTGAGGTTCTGGCTGAGAGTGAGGGAAATTTAGAATGGGTATTGAAGAAAGATGCCCCAGATACCAGCTACAACCTCAGGACCAATCAGAGAAGCAAGGGCGAGAGCAGCTTTCCATATTTCCTCTTCTTTACATGTGCAGATTTATTTGCATGTACTTACCATCTTCTTTGTACTCCTTCCCATTTTAATTTTATATACAAGTGTGCTGGGTGTTAATTTTTCAGTTAAGTCTTTAGTTAGTAGAGTTTGCATTGGGAGAGGAAATTAATATAGGCAGCAATGTATACCATGACTGTTGGGGCTGTGATTCTCATTCTGAGGGGAAGGAGTAAGAACATCTTTACCTGTGAGATCGATAGCTCCTTTTAAATGGAAATATAACGTTGTTTTGTTGATGTACAGGAGTTCAGATATGTGTACAACTAATAGTGCATATAGAGGCTGCATAGCCACAGGGGTCAACTGTGCTAGTTATCAATTTATTACTTCTCAGTTCCAAATTCATTGCCTGCTCTCCAACAATGGATCTGGGCCGTTTATATTTTGCCTCTGCCAGCTGCTGCAATGTTAAGCTTGGTCTGTAGAGGGCGCCGGAGAGACGTTACAGGAGGGAAGGGCTTTGCTGCCCTTTTCGGCATCCTCCTTGGGCTGCATCTTCCTTGGGCAGTGTCCTTAGCGCCCAGAGGCTTCTCCACGCCAGCTTCTGCAGCTCCTGTAGCTCCTGCAGCTTCTCCAGAAACAGGCTCCTGCTGTGCACAAGTGGCCTGCAATGCCCAGTGGTCAGCAGCTTCTCCCAGGGCTGCTAGTAAGATGCTGTTCCATAAGCAGCCTTCCTGGCACCCTGGAGGGAGGTTTCTTGCAAGATCCACCAAGGTGACTTCTCTGCCCCTCAAGGAGCCACAGCCATACCCTTTCTAGCAAAGTCGGGCTCTCAACTAAGGAAGGCCTCCCTTGGGCACTTGATCTCAGCCCTGGGGCAGTGACTGTCCTTTATTTCTGTCATTCCTATATTTTTAGACTTCTCTTTCTTGCCAGCCAATCCCTCTTTTCTCAAATCTACCTTCACAGTTAGTAATTCTTTTTTTGTCATTATCTGTCAAAATTTATTTTATTTTTAAAAATTTTTATTGGAGTATAGTTGATTTACAATGTTGTGTTTGTTTCAGGTATACAGCAAAGTGAATCAGTTATACATATACATATATCCACTCTTTTTTAGATTCTTTTCCCATATAAGCCATTAGAGAGTATTGAGTAGAGTTCCATGTGCTATACAGTAGGTCCTTATTTGTTATCTCTTTTACATATAGTAGTGTGCGTATGTCAATCCCAATCTCCCAATTTATCCCTCCCCCCTTATCCTTTGGTAACCATAACTTTGTTTTCTACATCCGTGACTCTACTTCTGTTTTGTAAATAATTTCGTTTGGACCCATTTTTTTAAGATTCTACATACAAGCGGAATCTTATGATATTTGTCTTTCTGTGTCTGACTTAATTCACTTAGTAGGACAATCAATAATTCTTTGAATTAAGTCTTTCCACCTAAAATTACTGTGATGTTCACCTCCTGATCTGACCCAAGGTCATACTCCAAATTAAATGTACCCCAAACTCAACTTCCCCTCAGCTGTATACTAGCTTCTCCACGCTTTACAACAAGAAGGAAAAAGAGGACAAGTTGGAGTAGGAAATGACCTAAATCTTAACCCATTGTGTTTTAAAAGAGCCAACGTCTGCAAATTTTACAAAATTATATCACCCTGTGAACACATTTCTGGGTCATCACCACAGACCTTGGCAGGGCCGTGCAGTGAGTGGGTCCCTAATCTTGAGCTTCATGGTAAATCTAAAACTGTGTACATTCCTGTCTTCTTCAGTGGATTTTGCCCCAGAAAGCATGTATTTCTAATTTTCCTAAATATTTCATCTCTACCTCGTCCTTCTTTCCCGTCCTTCTCTTCTTATTGAATTGGGTTGATCTCTTTCCATAGTTTGAGCTAGATTGGCAGCTTGATAGAAGAAGATGCTGAGTGGGGCTCCCACTGTAACTGGATGTGACCTGTCATCACAGGACTTGGTGACCTCCTGGGGCCAAGGTGACATTTTACTAAATCCCATAAAAGAGCAAAAGCCTTTCCTGCTGTCCCTCCACCAGCCCATAACTGTCCATCCATTTCTCATATTTTCTGGATCTCTTCCAGTAAAGAAAATAGGAATTTTCATTTGAAAATTCTCCATCCTCAATTTTTTTTTTACCCTAAGAAATGTGCTTTACTCTCGAGGTTTCTGTGCTGTAGGGAATTTTCTTGATAGGAGAGTATTCTGTCCTCTACTGCATGTCAGTTGTCATACCGTCAAATCTCTCTTGGGTCTGAAACATACCAGTTATGCATCTAAAGTTAGATTACCATCACTGGCTTACATGTTTTCTTCGGTAAATGAAGGAAATGGTTAATTAATACATGTTTATATTTGGACATGAATTTATTTAAAATAAAATTTTGCCTAAAAGACTTACTAAGCCTGAGAGTAGAGGAATGTATTAATTAAACATGGAGCATTTAGTCGGAACTGATACCACCCCTTGTTGAAATCCGTGGCTTCTCTCATTTCTACCATTTCCCACTTATTCTATTTTTATTCATTCTTTAACTGAATGACCCAGGACACGTACTCCGACCTTTCATCAGACTGCGGCTGAATTCAGCTGTTTTCCCTCTCTACCCACTTGAGCAAGTTCAAACACTCTCCTGACTTCACATCTTTTATGCCCTAAACTTGACATCTGCAAATGAAAAAAGAAGTTTCTTTGGGTAATGTTTATTAGCTACCAAAAATGTATAGGTGTCGACAACAGTGTTTAACAGTGAAAAGTACCCCCTTAATTATATTCACAGAATGATTGAATACTGTGCAAACATCCAAATTCAGTAAAATATAAAGTACCAGTTTTCGCTGACAAATTTTAAAATATTTTAAGAATTTACTTTGAAGGGAGTACAGACTCTCTGTCTTCTAATTTCTTTTGTGTGCTATGAGCCATAGATATTTAGAGGACAACTCAAATGTGAGCATTTGAAAAATGGATTTGTGTTTAGTTTGGTTGGTTACATGTTTTCTCAGCCTTTACTCCCAATCAAGAGGCTTTGGACTTCCCTGGTGGTGCAGTGGTTAAGAATCCGCCTGCCAATGCAGGTGACACGGGTTCGAGCCCTGGTCCGGGAAGATCCCACATGTCACGGAGCAACTAAGCCCATGCAACACTACTGAGCCTGTGCTCTAGAGCCCGCGAGCCACAACTACCGAGCCCGTGTGCCACAGCTACTGAAGCCCGCACGCCTAGAGCCCGTGCTCCGCAACAAGAGAAGCCACCGCAATGGGAAGCCCACGCACCACAACGAAGAGTAGCCCCCGCTCGCCACAACTAGAGAAAGCCTGTGTGCTCCAACGAAGACCCAACACAGCCAAAAATAAATAAATAAATAATTTTTTTTTAAAAAAAGAGGCTTTGCTGTCAAAAATTTCAGAAGCTGAAGACAGATCAGTGGTGGGAAACAAATGCTAGCTCCTTATATGGTGAAGCCATGTCAGATGTGTGAGAAAAGGATTGAACACAAGGGAAAATTATTTATTTTATTATGTAATGTTTAGGGTCTGGTTCCTGTTACCTTGCAGTTTAGAAAGGACTGCATTGATTTGACCCAAGTAAAATACATCAATGAAAACCTGAGAGGGAGCTGAAGGAGAACGAGACCTTTGAATTAGGACTCTAATTCCGAGTAGAAGGTTCAAATTCTGAATAATTCCCTGCCACGTTACAGTCCCCTGGAAATGAAGGCCACTGCCTGTATGCATGGCAATGACCGTAAGGTTTGCTTGCTCCACTAAGGAAAAGAATCTGTGTTTTTAGTGTTTACCAATCATTTAAGTGTTTTATTTTTTTTATTTTTTAACATCTTTATTATAAGTTTTTTTTTCTGTAATAACCACAAAAATCCTGAATTGGAGTAGAAGATAAGTGTTAAATATTAAGGAAATATTTTCACGAGTAAGTTAAATCCTAATTTACTCAGAGGGGTTAAGAAATTCTTGTTCTTTATATATCTTGCAGAGTCATAGAGAGGATTAGAAAGAATATGTAAAGCATACAGTATAAGCTCAATAAAATCACTGCTGATAAAGTATTACATAAGAGGATGAAAGCTATAGAAAGAAGAAAAATTGGGGTGATATTAGAGTGAATGAAATAATTATGTGATTCTTGTATATGTGATAGTCAATTTTTGAGCATATTAGGAAAAGTCTGGATGTGCTACAGGGCTACTTTTATTTATCCTAAGGAAAGAAATGCTATATCCATAGGGATACATGTGATTCTTGCAACTAAGAAAGGTAAAAGTCTGATTCTTGAGCTCCTAAGTGAACTTAGATTGTATTCTTTCCCACCCCCACCTCGTCTCCCTACCTCTAGAAGGTTATGGCTCAGCCAGGCCAAAGGACCTGCATTTTTTTCCAGATGAAAATTTGATCTACACTCGCATGTTTCTGGGTTCCTAGTAGTCTTTGAAGAGGATTTTTGTACTCATGTTCCAGTGGATCAAAATTTTGTTTTTTCAAAAATTCTCACTCTCCAAGTCAGATGTCAACTTTATGGGACATACTCTACCCTAGGGGATGAGGAAGAGGAGGAGGAAAGAAAATCAAGGACACACTTAGGGGTTTTCTTACTTCTCATCCAGATGTCAGGTTCCTGCTGGTTGTAACCAGAGGCCTGGGAGGGCGGAAGCAGGGAGTGAGCTCTCAGCCAGCCTTTGGGAGGGCTTGGCCCGTTTCTTTGCAGGCTGGGGAGAGCAGGACTGTTTGTAGCAGTTCAACCTGAGTTTGAATCCTGTTGCAGTCACTCGTAACTACAATGTCAGCCAAGTTTCTTGGTATCTCTAGCTTTAGTGTCAGTCTCACAGCAGAGGTAATAATCCCTACCTTTGAAAATTGTAATGTGTAAGACACAGATCATGCTAAAGTGCCAGGGACCAGAGTGTGTTCTGGAGCTCACTTACCTCCAGGAGATAGAAATCTGTGCTCCAGCAAGTACTGTCTCTGTGATCAAATAAATGTGGGAAATGATGCTTTATTAAATCCCCCTCATGGAGGTTCATAGCACACACACAGGCCAATATATTTGTTGCTCTGAGAAATTCTGCAGTAAACAAGGAAACTGGTTAACAGTTAAACGTATCAACTTATTTGTTTGGGATTTTTTTTTTCTTGGACATGCAATTACTTCCCACAAAACGTTTTTACCTGGACATGGTTTGGGAAGCAGTGGGCTAGGACAGCACGTGGAACAGGACAGATTTCAGTATCTGGCATCTTCTGTGTGTATCTAAGAGTACAACTTGAGGAAAATGAAGGGGCGAACAGCTTGCCTTTAGTCTAATGGAGACCTAATAATTAAGATGGGAAGATCCTGTAGGGAACAAGGTACTTAGGTCATACTAAGTATGACCTAACGTACTTAGGTCATAGTTAATCTCTGGCTATTTTCTTTTTGTCTGTTTATAGTGAAGTCAATCAATATTGGAAGGATAGGAGTTTGAAGATACATGTGGAATCACATAAAGGATCGTTGACAAACGCACCTGCGTTCCTCTTAAGTGAAAGACAATATACGATGCTGTCTCTGTTTTAATTTTAAATAAGCTAGTGTAGAATGGATAAAGAAGATGTGGTACATATATACAGTGGAATATCACTCAGCCATAAAGAGGAACGAAATACTGCCATTTGCAGAGACGTGGATGGACCTAGAGATTGTCCTACAGAGTGAAAAAAGTCAGAAAGAGAAAAACAAATATTGTATAATATTGCTTATATGTGGAATCTAGAAAAATGATACAAATGAACTTATTTGCAAAGCAGAAATAGAGACACAGAGAGAACAAACATATGGACAACAAGGGGGGAAGGAGGGGTAGGATGAACTGGGAGACTGGGATTCACGTATATATGCTTCTCTATCTAAAATAGATTAACTAATGAGAACCTACTGTTAGCACAGGAAACTCTACTCAATGCTCAATGCTAAATGGAAAGGAAATCCATAAAAGAGGGGATATATGTATGCATGTGGCTGATTCACTTTGCTGTAGAGCTAGAAACTAACACAACATTGTAAAGCAACTATACTCCAATAAAAATTAATAAAAAATATGAAAAATGACCAAATATCACCTATTGTTAGAATAGAATAAAATAATGAAATATTTTTTAAAAAAGCTAGTTTAGAAACTCATTTGATGCTTACCATGAACCAGTTCTCCTAGTTCTTTAATGATGAGATTTCCTTCCTGTTTGTGGGAGAATAATTATCCATTTTCTAATTAAGAGTGAGGACTAGAGCCAAGTGGCCCGGGTTGGCTCTGAGTTCCAAGTTTTATGAGTCATGTGACCTTGAACACATGACCTCATTTTCTCAAATGTCAGTTTGCTCATCTGAGAAGTACCCACCTCCACACCTTATTGCAAGGATTAGATAAATTAATCCACGTCAGGAATTTATCCCAGTGCTTGGCACGTGGTAAGCAGTCAATAGATTTTCGTGACTATTATCTATAGGTCAAATATTTCTACTTAGATATGTACCTAGAAGTATTTATTTAATGAAAAACTAACCTACTCCGGGCTGATATTGTTCTACGTGCTTTACAAATCCTTGGATCCTTATTAAAGCCCCATGAGGTTGACACCATCAGTAGTATCTATAGATAAGAGAGAGATGATTTTCTCCAACTGATAAATCACATAACTGACACAAAAAAAGGGGTAGGTCACTTGCCAAAAGCGACACAGCTGCTGAGAGGAGAGGGACACAGCAGTTGCCCATCAGCCTCTGCATCTCGTCTAGGATGAGGTCGCCGGCAAGGAACAGCAGAGATTCAGTGACTCCTCAATTTTGCAGCATAAAATGACTTTCGTCATCTCCTTCCTTCTGCTTAAGGCTTGAAATGCAAACAGTTTTCTATCTTGTGTCATGAAATCAGTACGGGAAGTTGCACTCCAGTGTAACAGGTAAGAGATTTATCATTATAGATGCACGGTTTTGATCAAGCTTTGGGTTTAGTTCATCTTACCATTTGCGGTTTGACATTCTAAAGGTGAGTTTAACTTTGCCCCTTTTCTCTGTCTTAGTGACGATGAGGTCTTGGCTACCGTCCATGCAAACTTAACTGCGCATTTCCAAGTTTTTCCTTTTTCATGGATTTAACATGCATTTCTGATTGTAATCCATAAACTTGCAGGGCTGTACAGGTGTTGTCCTCTCTCTCATGGAAAAATGCCAGATACTGTTTTTCTAAACTCATCTTTTTTGTTTTTTTTCTAAAGGTACTTTTTTTTTTTGGAGACATCTGAGTTGTTCTAATCTCACAAAGTCTTAAGAAAAGGTATTATTTCAGAGGCACATCCTAGGCTGAGGAGGTGTCAGCTTTGTAACCAGACAGACCTGGGGTAAGGACCAGGCCCTTTATTTCTCTTTGTAGCTGTGAGATTTGGCACAAATGATTAATCTTTTAAAGCTCTCATTTCCTTCCAGAGTTGTTCAGAAAGACAACCTGAGAAAAGCACTTAGCATGTGCCAGACGTATAGTAAGTATTCAAAACACATTAGCAATTATGTTACTTTAATAACAAAATCATGTTCTTTGCACAGAGACCTGTTCAGCTGAGTTCCTTCCTCAATTCCCTGTGAGTACTGCATAGAACACATGGGTGAGAGTACCATTTTTTCCTTCACCAAGATTTTAGATGATTTTTGTTTTGTTTTGTTTTGTTTTTCTTTTGAAAAGGTGCTAATTCTCTTTCCGACCTCTGAGTTGTTTCTATAATACCACTGACAAATCACACCCAGCCAGAACCTTTTAATCAGAGCATTTACTGGGCATGACTCTCCTTGTCCTCAGAGAAGTAATTTGTGCTTCCAAGTCCTTGCTGAATAATTTATTTGTGTACAGAGGCTTTGAAAAATTGAGCAAATGTTTCATTTTTATGTTGTATTGCTGTGGTCAAACAAACTCATCGTGTGTGTGTGTGTGTGTGTGTATATGCTTCTAGCTTCTTGCTGCTCGAAATCATAAGGAGACTGAAACTTTTTTCTCTCTCTCTTTTTTCTTTTTTTTTTCGGTACGCGGGCCTCTCACTGTTGTGGCCTCTCCCGTTGCGGAGCACAGGCTCCGGACGCGCAGGCTCAGCGGCCACGGCTCACGGGCCCAGCCACTCCGCGGCACGTGGGATCCTCCCGGACCGGGGCACGAACCCGTGTCCCCTGCATCGGCAGGCGGACTCTCAACCACTGCGCCACCAGGGAAGCCCCCTTTTTTTCTCTTTTTTTTTTCTTGACGCATAATTGATGTACAATGTTGTGTTAGTTTCAGGTGTACTTCAAAGTGATTCAGTTATACATACATGTATTCTTTTTCAGATTCTTTTCCCCTGTAGGTTATTATAAGACATTGACTATGGTTCCCTGTGCTATAAGTAGGTCCTTGCTGATTATCTATTTTATATCTAGTAGTGTATCTGTTATTTAAAATAATTATTGTCAATTGCACCTTCTTACAGCACCCCAGACAGGAATAACCAGAATAACCATGACTCTTAGCGAGCCCCCCATTGCCAGTCATGACAATTGTTACCTTAATTCTCACATCTTATTTCCCCAGTTTTGCAGATGAGAAAATGGAAGTGCAGAGAATTTAAGGGACTTGAGCACGTCTCTGGAATTTACAGGTGTCAGAACCGTAATCTAGCACCCCGATGCTCACATCCACAGCCATGGTCTCTTCACCACGCTGCTCCGTGACCACTTGTTCGGTCAAACATCTCTGCTCTTTCAGGACGCGAACCCACAATGCGGAGCCCTCTGGAAACACTCTGAGAAGGCTCTGCTTAATGGCCCAGTGTTTCTGTTTTCCCTTATAAAAAGTTTGCCAGTAATACTGCATAAGTTTGCCTTGGACTATGTAATAAAAGTTAAGGTTGTTTTACAAACGAAATCGATGAATGATCAGTGCGGTCCAATAAAAGATAGATGTAATCGATAGAAAAAGAAGGAAAGAATGATTTCAGTGAAGGTGCCATATCAGGAAGGCTTTCAATAACCCAAACACCAGCAGATTTCACTCTACACATTAACACACTATAGGGGGCGGGTTGTAGCCCCTTTTTTGGCCATTAAGTTCTCCCTAAATTAATTCCTGGAGAAATTATAGGCAAATAGCACCTTCCCTGCAGTGCTATTTTTTATGCTGTAAGATAAAGATTAAGAAACCCCATGGCCCAGTAAGAAACCCATTTAGTAATCTCTTTGTACTGATAAAATTTCTTCTGGCACTGAACTCCCACTGTCAAAAATACTATAACATTTTATTAGTTTGCAAAAGATGAAAATGTTACCAGATGTTAAATTCAAGGAGCAAGTTAACAACTTCTGGTTTCAGATGGGTAGGTTTCCATCTTAAAAAAAGAAATTAAAAATAAAGACTTCATTTGCCAGCCACAGCATTAAAAACGTCGAGTCATTTCTGACTTGATTTTGTAATGATTTAATCTCACAGGATTGAGCTTTTGAATAATGGGCTATGTGCTAATTATCTTAATTCCCAGCCGGCTTTCTAAAGGCCTTCTTTTGAACCCAAAAGGCATGGGTTTCCAGAACAAAGTAATTAAATAACTTTTACCCAGAGGCATTCTGGCCACAGATAGGACATGCTTTCATGCGGAAAATCTTACTATTGTTCGTGTGTTACATATTTTTTGCTCTACCATGGCGATGTCTCTCCCGCCCTGGCCTGGCTCTTTAGCATAAAAGGTTTATTGAAATGAAAGCATTTCAGGGGTCGTTTCCTCACCTGGCTCTTTAATCAGGGCTGGCCTTTTTACCTAGTCCTTCTTTACTCCACAGTGAGTAAGGTGAGTGGGTCAGCAGTCATATGGAAAAAGCAAGAAGAATAGGAGAGGTGAATACACGTATCAGGTGAGTGTGGGCCTGGGTTTTTATTAGTCTTTTGATGGATTGCACCAGATACTTGGGGGAAACACGCATGTGGCATTTTTCATCTGTATCTCGGAAGGATTTTTCAATGTTTCACCTTAGGTTCTTCAAAGAATAATTCTTTGGTTCAGTAATAGCTATGGAAACCTTCTCCTTTGATATCCAAGGGGGGTGAGGAACTCTTCTTTTGATTAAGGAATGCTCAGGTGATTGAAGAACATTATAATAGATGAAATAGGGGAGGATGTCAATCATCTCCCATTAAGTCAGGCTTATATTAAAGGCAAAATTGAGCCTAGGGTAAAAGAAGATTTGATTCCGCATATGAAAACACGCAGTGTTCCTTGCCTACCTTCTGTAATTTTTCCTTTTCTGTTCCTTCCTGGAATGTGCTCATCATTTCAACCCTTTTTCTAAATATGGCTGGTGATGACGGTGTCACAATGGTCATCAAATTGGCCAAGCGATAGCTGTTGCTTTAATGACGCACAGGGGCTTCTGCTGTCAATCCTGAAAACTTTGGCTTCGGGGATTCATTTCTCAGGTGGTGCCTGTTAGAAGAACGCCTGCGGTTTTCTGGATATTTGCATCTCATTGTTTGAAATGGGACAGGGAAGTGTGTTATCGTGTCTAGTACCCCATAGGGGAAGGCAAATAAAGATCATTAATTTCCTACCACACTTTCAGGCTGCTTTCAAATTAAGATAGAGTTCTATTTCAGCTACAGAGACTACCTTAAAAATTAATCAGGTAGATGCAACTTCACCTGAAATAGAGGCACATGTAAAAAACGCCCTTTAGCTGGAGAGCAATTTGTCGAAGTTTAAAATCGATATTGGGACGGACAAGGCAAACTGCATTTCTATAACGCCACTGATTCAATAACGTTCACATCAACTTTGGGTTTTATGGGAAGGATTCTGTTTGCAGACCCATGCACTTGTCTCCTGGCCTGGACTCTAGACCCACTTGTACTAACCCCCTCCTTCCCTCCCTTCTCCCTTTCTTCCCTAAATTAAACTGAGCACTTACTCTGTACCAAACATTATGTCATGGTCTATATGGTGTTACCTTTCTTCTCTCCATGAGGGGGTCCACCATCCACTGAATCCCACAGGAGGACTCTTTTCCTCTCTCCTTGGTGTCCAATCTCGAAATGAGTGACACCTGTCATACCCCTTAACACCGGCTGGTCACTCCCTCCTCTTCTTTCCCCCTGTTCCTGCCTGTGGGGTGTCCTCAATTTCTCTCACCTGTATTTCGTTCATTGTGACACTAGTCTCTTCTTTTTCGTCAGTGGACCTCCCTTCCAGTATGGCCTTCACATTCGTTTTCCATGATCAGATCCATACTGAGGGCCTGTCAGTGCCAGTTGCTGTGTTGGGATTATATTTTTTAGCACACATACCTGAGCGTGGCTCCCCCTTTCCCAGGCTTATAAACCTCTGCTGGGTTGTCATAGCCTCCGAGCCTCTGAGACCAGGCTCTTCATCGTGGTATGTGTAGTCTTTAGATTAAGCCCCCAACTTTTCTCTTTCTTCTTTCTCCACCCCTTCCCTCCCTCCCTCCCTTCTTTCCTCTTTCTTCACCAGTCTCTGATCGTTCTCCCTTTACCTAAACTTTCCATGATTCGGGATCTTTTCAGAGAGTGGTCTCTGTGCTTCTCATCTATTCTCCCTTTGACACATTTCTACTTATCCTTTAAGACCCAATTTTACTTCTTCCTTGTGGAAGTCTCTCTTGACGGCCCCACCTGGTTTATGCCTCCGTTTTGCACAATTGTGCTCTACTTAAATTTTGCCTCTTGCGTTAGGCACCAAGCTCTTTGAGCGCGAGACTACATCTCATTTATTTTTGTGTCCTGATACCTATCTCATTGCTAGCACATACTGGATGCCCAATGAAAACCAAACATATGGCTCAGTGACTTAACGATCTGATGTTTAGTTTGTTTCCACTTATTAAACAATCCGTTGCCAAATGGTTTTTCACAGCTTAGCTAGGAAAGGAGATTCTTTCGTTACTGATTTTAAAATAACTAGCCTAGGGCAGTGGAAATGTCTAACCAGTGTCCCACAAAGACCCGGAGACGATGGAGGTTTATCTGGGGAGGTGTTCCCTGCCCTTCCCCATCCTGATTGGAAGGGATGAGAAGATGGTGAGCACCTGACGTGTCTGGGAGCTAGAGGATGAGGCAGACTGAGGGTAGGTGGCTTTACTTGCAGGGCTGAGTGAGGAGAAGATGATCTCGGGGCATAGAAGTCTTAGAACCCATATTTTCTTCCCACGTCATGAATGCCTTCTCAAATTCGTCTGTTTCTGCTTCACAATTTGGCACAATGAGGGTCATGAGTCGACTACAGCTTGCAGGTTAAGTGACGCTGCTGTGCACAGTTTTCTGCCCTGACCCGCTCTACTAAGCGTCTCATTTGTTACGTTACCTGGCGCTTGCAGGGGCAGCGCCTAGATGTCGTCTTCCTGAGACGCGGTGCGCGCGAACAGCCGAGAGACCCTGCTTCTGCTTCTGAGCCAGGGAAGGAGGACGGCCCCGCGCCTTCTCCTTTTTGCACCAGAAACTGAGTGCCTGCGGAAGAGGAAGCTTCCTCTCCCTGCTTCCCGGAGGTTAGCCATGCACACGTCGATGCATTTTCACTGGTCTGTCTGAGTAGTTTCCATCGTCCTTTCATTTGGCAGTTGAAAATTCCAACTGATTTATCGTCTGTTAGAACGAGAGGTGCGATTCGGTTTCATTAAATGGTAAATGTGGGAAAGGTAGGATTATGTTATTTACTGCTCAGACCCACCCCCTCGCAGCCCGGCTGGTACAACTCAGTAACCGGTTCTTTCAAAGCCAGGTGACTGGCAAGGATTCGGATAAGTCTGCGGCTGAAGTACAAACGCTCAGGCCAGGAACACTTTCTCTGTCCTGCAGGATCACCCTCTAAGGTCAATATGGCATCTGAAGGCAGCTTCGCTTTGAATATGACAGATAGGTTACACAGAAAACCACAGGGAATCCGTTGGTTCCTGGAATAAGTAATAAGAACTGAAACAGGAATCTTTTCCTCAAGTGCAGATTTGACAACTGAACTGTGTCTGACTAATATCGAGCATCCTATTGACCTGTGGACGTCAATAGTTGGGCCTTGCTATGCTCCGTGCTGACTGCTTACATTTTCTAAACGAGGAAGAAATGGCCAAATGGGAAAATTCAATTGCACCCGGACTAAGATGGGGTGGGTTTTTTTACCGGGTAATTTAATTGTATATGGTCAGTGAAGGCTCTCTTTTGAAGATTTGGTTTTAGGTTAATTTTGCTCGTGTGAATTAATCCTATAGAGATCAATGTGTTCTTGGGGGAATTAGGGTGACATAGTTATTTTCATTCAACTGTAAATCTTGACCTAAGTTGTTTTTATAAACCAAGATATAGTGCAGCAAAATGGGAGACCCCTGGGCTTTGGATCCAAAGAGATTTGTGCCTGAGATTTGGCCCCGTTTATGCTCTATGACATCCTTGGACAAGCGCCTTAAGTTACTTGGTTCTCCTTCTCTTAATAAATAATAATGTAGCAAGACGTTCTCTAACACAATCCAATTAGGACTGGTTGTTAATAAATGAAAACAATTAGTTTAAGTGGGGAAATATAAAAATGACATCTGCACAACACAAAATTTTAATTTTACTTCAAATGTCTAAAAGTACATTCATTCAACAATCTTTTGATGCCAGGCCAGCATCGATTCTCTGGATAGGTTTTCCTGATTAGTGTGAAATTTCTTACCTAAGTCATACCTACGATGTATTATATAGACTTTCAGTTTTTATTTGTGTAAAGAGGGAATAACAAAGAGCCTCATGTAAGAAACTCAATAAAGTGCCCCTGGATCTATTTTACAATTTCTCTCCATTTTTTAAATTTGTCACATCCACACTTAATAGTAATTTATTTTAGCAACTCACCATTTTCAAGTCTTTCCGGGAAACAACAAGCCTCTTTTTATTCTTCTATTTTAATATTTAATCAGGTTGCATCATGACAATAACAAGTACAAAGGACAATAAGCACGTGTGTAGAGGAACATGGCTGCCTCTTGCCAAGCACACGTCACCCCTGCAGGAGTAGAGAGGCTCCCTCTAGAGCAGGACTGATACCCAATTGTAAATGTGAGCTACTGGTGTAATTTAAAATTTTCTAGAAACCACGTTAGAAAGGGAAGAGAAGGTGAAATTAATTTTAATAATGTGTTATATTTAACTCACTATATCATTCGTTGATTACATTGATTAGGTAATCAATATGAAAATGATTGAGATATTGACATTCTTTTTTCGTATGAAATCTTCAAATCTGGTGTATATTTCACACTGGCAGCCCATCTCAGTTCAGGCTGGCCCCATTGCAAATGTTCAGTATCCACATGGGGCTAGTGTCCACCGTATTGCGGAACACAGCCTAAGGACTAGCCAGTTATTCACAAGTGGTCAGTGTGCCATGGGCCTTGGTCCTTATTTGTGCCAGAGGAGTAGAAAGCTCTGGTCAATCCAATGAGGCAGAGAAGGGGGGCATCTTTTGAGGCAGGCGGTGCCGGACCCCCTCACAGGCTTGTTATCAGGACCGGTCATATTGAGAATATACTCCAGGCAATCACTACACGATGTGCGTTCCATGTGCCGTGTCATTTAATCCTCTCGAAAACACTTGGAGATAAGCGTTATCTGGAGACCCGAATCAGAGAGGTTAAGTGACGTGTTGGTAATCACAAGTCTAGTGAACCGTGCAGCCATTTAAAAGCCACGTTTTTCTAGCTCTAAAAGCATTGCTCCGAAAGGAGGCTGGTATTATTTATTGTGATAATATTAATTATCACAATATCAACGATGATGATGATGGCCTATGTGGGACCCGCAGCCGTCCAGCTCTCCACCTGTGGCTGCTGGTCTCTGATGAGCCCGAGCCATCCGAACCACCAGCCCGCGGTAGCTGAGTTGAGTATCATGTAAACTGTAGTTGTTCAACACCTTTCTACCTCCAGACGGGGAGCGTTGCTAGTCTTGTTCCTTGGTTTGAAATGACTCCCAGTATCATCCTCTTTTCCTTATTTAACAAAGTCAGTTTCAATACTCTCTCCTGCCGGAGGCTTTCCTGGACTCTCTGCTTACCACGCCCGCTGCCCTCTTGATTTGCTCATACCAGGAACGGGGCTACTCATTTCTTTTCCTTGCGAAGGTGTCTTGGCTCCGCTGTTGTCTTGATGCCTTAAGCGTGTACGGCATTCTATTCGTTTCCTTATTGCTGCTTTAGCAAATCACCACTACTTGGTGGCTCTTAAGAACAGAAATGCATTCTCTTATACTCCTGGAGCTCGAAATTTGGACCGAGTCTTACGGGGCTCAGTCAAGGTGTGGGCATGGCTCTCTCCCTCGGGAGGGGAGTCTGTTTCCCTGCCTCTTCCAACTTCCGGTGGCTGCGGGCATTTCTTCTCTGCGGCCACTCGGCTCCGATTCTGCACCCTTTGTCTCATGATCATCTCATCTCCTCTTTGGTCTGTAGTCAAATCGCCCTCGGCCTCCCATTTTATAAGGACGCTGATATTTACATTGAATGTCCATCCAGACACTCCAGGGTAATAGTCCCATCTGAAGATGTATAACATAACCACACCTGCAAAGTCCCTTTTGTCATGTAAGGTAACAGCCACAGGTTCCAGGGATTAGGTCTTGGATATCTTTAGGGCTGTTATTCAACCCACCACCAGCATTTTGAAGGAAGGGGACAATCCTTAACTTCTTTTTCTCCTTTTGGCACCTAGTTTAGTGAGTGTTATGTTTAAAATAAATGCTGAGTAGACATCTGTTGTTTGCCAATTTTACTATGGGTCTTGGGTGATGAGGTTTCCATGAAATAAAGAGCTTTGTCTTATTTGTAGGTGAAAGTATAGTTGATGTATAAAATTGTAAGGTGACTGAGTTTAGGAACGAAATTAACTTCTAATCCCAAAGAAGTCCTGAGCCTTACATTTATTTATTTATTTGCTTTGACTCTATATATTTTTATTGAAGTACTGATTTACAATGTTTCAGGTGTACAGCAAAGTGATTCAGTTTTAGTTGACTGATTCTTTTTCAGATTCTTTTCCATTATAGGTTATTACAAGATATTGAGTAGAGTTCCCTGTGCTATACAGTGGGTCCTTGTTGTTAATCTATTTTATATATAGAACTGTGTATCTGTTAATACCAAATTCCTAATTTATCCCACCCCCCCCCACCCCGCTGCCTTCCCCTTTGGTAACCAGAAGTTTGTTTTCTTTGTCTCTGAGTCTGTTTTTGTTCATTTGTATCGTATTTTAGATTCCACATATAATTGATATCATATGATGTTTGTCTTTCTCTGACTTACTTCACTGAGTGTGATGATCTTTAGGTCCATCCATGTTGCTGCAAATGGCATTATTTTATTCTTTTTTATGGCCGAGTAATATTCCATTGTCTTTATGTACCACATCTTCTTTATCCATTCCTCTGTTGCTTCCATGTCTTGGCTATTGCAGATAGTGCTGCTGTGAACATTTGGGGTGCATGTATCTTTTCTAAGTAGAGTTTTCTGGATATGTGCCCAGGAGTGGGATTGCTGGGTCATATGGTAACTCTCTTTTTAGTTTTTTAAGGAACCTCCATACTGTCCTCCACAGTGGCTGCACCAATTTACATTCCCACCAACAGTGTAGGAGGGTTCCCTTTTCAAGTCCTGAGCCTTTTACTTTCTCTTCTTCAAAGACTGGGTGGGGAAGGCACAGTCGAGCACTGGGCGCTGCCCAACTCCAGAGGACGCTGTGTACGTCGTATTCTGTGTGTCTGGCGTCCCCACGAGAACAGAAAGTCGTGCTGTCTGGACCTGCACAGGGACAGGTGCTGTCACAGGGAGATATAACGGGTGTGGCCATTTTTCTAGGACTAACACTCAATATTAATCTTAAAAATATTTAAGGTTATGTCACATTGAGGATTATTTTGCTTATTTTTCTTTTGCACCACCTCCATCTCCCAGGACTGTGACATGGGACATATTTTGAAAGAAAATATTTCTGTGATGGAGGGACCCTACATGTTGGGGACTTGTACAGATCTGAGGTTTAGGATTATGATTTCAGGAGACAATTGAGGTTGAGATCCTGACATCTGTGATGCTGAAAAGGTAAGCTAGTAAAATATCCCCTGCAGGAAGCCTGTCCCCAGTCTTCCTGTCCCAGCACGTGTGAGGTCGCCGCCCCTGCACCCCATGCTCCACGGGCTCCGATCTCAGCACTGACAGGCCTCACTGAAGTGTGTTGCATCTTCTCCTCTGACCACCCTGGCTGTAAGCTCTTGGGCTTTGGGTTCAGCTGTGCTCAATCATTAATCATACTCTGTGCCCAGGCCTGAGCCCAACACGGTGGATGATGGGGTGGACAGAGAGTGTCACTGCTTTCATGGAGCTCACAATCCAACACAAGCAACAAATCTAATTCCACTCCAATTCTAATCCAAGAATCTAATTCTAATCCAACAATTCTAATCCAGTTACTGTGTTTATGACGTACCCGGAGCTGTTCTCAATACTACATTAACCCACTGAATACTTTCAACATCCCCAGGGGTAGGCTGCTCATCTCCTTATTTCCCAGACGAAGACACTGAGGCACAGAGAGGTTAAGTAACTCCCCCAATGTCACACAGCTAGGATTTGAACCATGATGGTTGGTCCAACGCTAGAACTCCTGCTCTTAATCTTTACATTGTAGTGCTTCTTGGCCAGTGATTGTGACGTTAAGTATGTGGGGGAGGTGTGGGTCTTACACTGAAAAGTGAATTTAAGACTGGTTTTAAGGGAACTCCCTGGCGGTCCAGTGGTTAGGACTCGGCGCTTCCACTGCCAAGGGCCGGGGTTCAATCCCTGGTCGGGGAGCTAAGATCCCAGAAGCCATGTGGCGTGACCTAAAAAGCCCCCCGAAAACTGGTTTTGAGAAAATGGGGGTGGGGTAGGAATGGGTAAATACGTAATGAATGGGCAGTTCAAAAAGCCACTGTAATTACATGAACATATACTAGAATATAGATTACACAATTATATGAATCTGTAGTGGAAAAGAATAATAGAGGAAGCTCAGTGAGACATATCCCATTTCCAAAAGGCTGAGGAAGACTTATATGTGTGTGTGTATAAATTTTTAAAAGTATGTGTGTGTGTGCATATATAAGTTAAAAATACATACATATATATATATTGTACCAACGAAGGGATCTAGTGGAGCAGAGGTGTGAAGGGGGGTAGAAATCTTCCTGGAAAAGTCCGCAATAAGAGAGGGAGGGTTGACAGCAGAGGGTCCAGACAGAGGTGATGAAGGCTGAAGGCTGAGAATTTGCTAGAATTAAGGGAACAGAGTAAACCATTGGCGGCAGAGATGAGATTATGAGGGTGGGATAGGAATGCAGACCTTTACACTTAAAGCTTTTAACACAAAGCTTAGCATAGACCAAACGTAAACACAACCGCTTACTTCATGAATAAATCAATGAATAAATCCATGTGCAGAGGGTACGTGGCATGTTTTGATATTGATATTTTTGGATTTTTTTCCAAAAGTCTCTGAACGTGAGGAAGATGAATTTATACACAGTTCTCATGACAGCATCTAGGGAAAACTAATTTTCAAGGAATGAAGAGCATCTCTGTGGCCCTGTGCTGCACGTAATGATCTTTGCCTACTCAGACAGCAGCCTGTGAATCCCAGCACCCCAGAACCGTCACTACGGTCATGGATTACGGTAACCGAGCAGGACCCTGTGGGGCTTTCCCGGGACAGGCCTTCCCCCATATCCTCTGCTTTAGCTCCTCTCTGAAATGCCTCGGTACCAGCATCTGATGCACATTTCCTGAGTTGTTTTACAGATGCTGAAACTATAATCAAATGGAAGACGTTAACTTCTCGAGGACCATGAGCACGTAGCCCCCAGACCTACCAGAACCTGAGGATTGATGATGTTAACCCCTGTGACCCTGCCCTGTTACCTCACCATCAACCAATCAGATAACTGTGCAGGAGCCGATCACATACCCTGCGACGGCCCTCCCCTCCCTCACCTGACTTTTAAAAATGCTTTGCAGGGCTTCCCTGGTGGCGCAGTGGTTGAGAGTCCGCCTGCCGATGCAGGGGACGCGGGTTCGCGCCCCGGTCCGGGAGGATCCCACGTGCCGCGGAGCGGCTGGGCCCGTGAGCCATGGCCGCTGAGCCTGCGCGTCCGGAGCCTGTGCTCCGCAACGGGAGAGGCCGCAACAGTGAGAGGGGAGGATCCCACGTGCCGCGGAGCGGCTGGGCCCGTGAGCCATGGCCGCTGAGCCTGCGTGTCCGGAGCCTGTGCTCCGCAATGGGAGAGGCCACAGCAGTGAGAGGCCCGCGTACCGCAAAAAACAAACAAACAAAAAAATGCTTTGCAGAAACCCTTAGGGGAGCTTGGGGTTTTTTAGAGCACGAGCCACCCGTCTCCTTGCGTGGCCCTACGGTAAACCTTCCTCTGCTCCAAACTCTGACATTCCGGTGTGTTTGGCCTCCCTGTGCGCCGGGCACGCGAGCTTGCGCTGACATTATCAGTGCTCTGGGGTATGTGCACGTCCTCGCCAACAGAGAGCCCTGGCTGATAGAATCCTGGGTGCCAGTTTACCACCTTTTTTCTTTTCTCCATTTAGTAACATTTAAGGAATCTGGGGCTGCCGTAGAATCAAGAAGAATTCTCAGAATCCACTTCTAAATGTAAAGCACAACAAATAAATAAATAAATATGAAAAATAAATAAGGTAGACTCGGGGGCTGATTTTGATGTGTGTTTAACCACTACGGTAGCTGATTTTGTTGGGTTCTCAGGGGATGGCAGAGGGGAACACATGAAAGCTGGCTTTTAAAGTTTTCGTTAAAGGAGCCTCTGCAATGAGATGAAATTGCTTCAGCAGGGAAGGGCTCTCTTCCAAAAGCATGAACAAGGTAAAAGGGGATGAAATCAAAGTAAGAAGGGAAAACATTATAATAAAAGGCTCACGTGTAAAAGAATTGACGTCATTTGGGCTGAGGGTATAGACTGTGAGTGGTATGGAGAATACCGAAGACTGCAGAAAACAAAAGGCCTTTGAAGAAGGGACTGGCACCCTGAAAAGAAGGAAGCTGTTTGCTTAACAAGAAGGATTCGTGTTCTGTCTAAACACACATTTAGACGAGATGAAACAGGAAAATAAAGAATTAACTTCCACTCTGTTTCGCTCCTATGGACTGTAGCATCACCTCTAAATCTCTCCATACACCTGCCCTGCAGAAAAGGCTCAACCTTGAACTCTAGTTTAAAAGATCTGATGTGAGCCAGCAGCACTGAGTTCAAATTCTAGAACTGCCTTTCTGAGCGACCTTAGGTGAATCACAGTGCTTTCTCCCATTTCAAGTTCATTTGCTCCTTTGGCAACTGGGACTTACACAGTGAAGTAAGTCAGAAGGAGAAAAACAAATACCGTATGCTAACACATATATATGGAATCTAAGAAAAAAGAATGTCATGAAGAGATTAGGGGTAGGACGGGAATAAAACACAGACCTACTAGAGCATGGCCTTGAGGACATGGGGAGGGGGAAGGGTAAGCTGGGACGAGGTGAGAGTGTGGCATGGACATATATACACTACCAAACGTAGGGTGGATAGCTAGTGGGAAGCAGCCGCATAGCACAGGGAGATCAGCTCGGTGCTTTGTGACCCCCTAGAGGGGTGGGATAGGGAGGGAGGGAGGGAGGGAGACGCAAGAGGGAAGAGATATGGGAACATATGTATATGTATAACTGATTCACTTTGTTGTAAAGCAGAAACTAACACACCAT